>NW_006263440.1:989858-996515 GCF_000469605.1 Apis dorsata
CGCCATATCCTTGCCCATATACAACCGCCCAGGTTTCTGATAAGCAGCTTACTTTTTCACCCCCCTCGTGTTAATCGACGACGCGTCTCCAATTTCCCGTCATCGAAGTAACCCTTCTTAAAAATTTGCAATTCGGGAAGAATAATTTCTCTAAGAAATCGCGAAATAATTTGCAAAAAAGTATTGCAATTTCTCCGATTCCGACAACGTTGTTTTACGTTCAACCGTAAAGATAACGATCTTTCGATTTTCCCCTCCTCCTACCTACGCCATATATAGGATCTCATTGCGATGAAACACGTTTGCCGAAGAGGAGGAGGGGGAAATAAAGGATAAATAGACCTAATTAAATAATAGATGGGTGGGAAGAAAAATTAATAAAGCTCGTAACCATCGGTGCAGGTTGTACGTGATCGAGGGCACTGGTCGAGCGCGGCAGGGCGAGACGAAGCTTATCAGGGTTGCGCGCCCATTCGATATCAATCCTTTCGATAACCGGCCCTTTCCGCAAGGCGAGCATCGACGACCGGACGAATTTCGACCGGCGAAATCGCGTAGGAAATGATCCGCGTCGATCGCTTCTATCCCTCGTCCGTTTTCCTTTTATATTTTTGAAAATCGATATCGACGCCAGCCCACACTCCGTAAATAATAATTCATGGAAATTCGCGATAAAGCGAATACCATTCTATCAGGAGAGCACGATGATCATTGCGAGATTAATATAGTAAAGTGGATTCATTTAGATAAGCAAGGTGATAATTATAACGAGCTCGACGAAGCTCGCTTCTCCGATCGGAGAAGATGTATCATTTCGTTGACAATAGAATTTATTAGAAGTAGGAAAAATGTAAGATTTGTTCGAAGGAGTCGCATCCTTCCAAATTTAATTTAATCCAAATTTAATCGCATCTATGGTAATTCGTACAAATTATCGGATCATCGAAGGAAGTATATTCATTCGATTGCTGGAAAATACGCGTTTCCTTTGAAACCTGCTTTTACGTTACGGTTTACGAAACGCGTCCGACCATAGACGGACCATTTCCACTTACGTTCATTCCCACTCTCCTCCTCGCCTCGTTTTATCCGTGTTCGAATCTCTCGACACCCGTTTTAGCAGATTCGCCGCGCCACTCTCGGCACAATCCCACCGTTATATACGCGCAAACACTTTGAAAATTATTTTCGTTAATTCAAATTTTATAATAAGCGCGGGATATTATCGCCGGGCTCTCGTTCGAAATTCTGACGCTTATTATTTCGCCGTTTCATTTTGGGACGAACGTTTAATTCCGGTAATGACACGTTCGTTCTCCCAACCAACGTCACTTCTTCAAAAGTTCCACTTTCACGGGCTAAAGTTTCACCCCGAAATCGTCGTATTAACGAGTCCGCGGTTGGCGAGTCGCTAATTTGATGAGCTTACGCCGGCGTAATGCCGGACTTTATTTACACACTTGGCTTGTTGACCGAGAATGAAAAACGCTCTCTCTATCTCTCTCTCTTCTCTCGCTTCCTCTGCCCTCTTTTGCAAGGGATCACAGATCACAGATCGGGGAGCATTGCGTTAACGTTTTTCCATCAACCCCACATCAGAAAATCTGACGGCTCAGCGGAAAACACGGCGTAATTGCGGCCCAGCGAAACTAATTAATTATGCAGGGGAGAATCGAAGAAGAGCGTTTCTTCCACGTCTCTGTTTGCTCTCCCTCTCTCTTTTCCTCGGGCTCTCTCAACCCAATGCTTTTAAAATCTTCTTTCTTTCTTTCTTTCTTTCTTTCTTTTTTACTTACGAAATTTTCAAAAAAAGAAACAATATTCCCAATAACTAATTTCTCAAATTCACATTCACAAATCATTCCATTGCTTAATATAAACAAACTGGGAGCACGCTAGAAAATAATTACGTATGGATCTACGTGGATGCATGCATCCCAAAGAGAGCGTCCAACGATCCAACGTCGAGGCTGCTAACGATCGCGCCCCTTGCATAAATTTCGTTATCAAGAGATCTCGTTTTATAAAATACGTGGGCGGAACCCTCAAAGCCTCGTGTTGTGCAATTCCGAGAAAATTCGCTCCTTCGTCTTGTTCCATGTATCATACGTACGTATATACGTGCGTGAGTGCGTGCGTGCGTGCGCCAGGTGGAGGAACACGAAAGGCGTAATAGCGCGATCTCGAGCAGCGACGAGAGGCAGCGTCGTCGTCCTGTTCAAGTATTTATTTAACGGAGAACGTGGCGGAAGGAAAGGGGTTGATCGCGCCAAACTTGTTCCGGCCGAGACGTTGTACAGGGGAGGAAAGTGTCCCAGGGGGGTAGTGAGGACTTTTGCCGGACGCACAAGTGCCATATTGGGGACACGTAGCGCGCAACCGGCCCTCTACCCGTCGCATTGTGCTTTCTCTCTCTATCTCTCTTTTCTCTCTTCTCCTCGCTTCTTCTTTTCTCTTCGTTACGCATGTATATACGTATACAGTGGTCCGAACGAAGAGGTTTTTCCAGGCATCGAGAAAAAAAGAAAGAGAAGGCTTGCTGCGTCAGCAATGGTTCGTTGCAATCATTGTTGCGTGGGGTTGTTGAAATAATTGACGTTGCAGAGGAGAGGGGACGGTTCTATCGGGGTGAAGATAGAGAGAGAAGTTGGGAAATGGAGAACATTTTGGTTTATATTATTTTTCATTGGAGGTGCGATTCGATTTTGCCGGATAAATTAGATGAATGAAATTTGGAATGGAAGGTTCAAATGATGTGGATAGAATAATGGGTAGAATTGAACAAATATATCGGGACAAATATATAAATAAAGAGAAATTTCACGGGTAAAATTAAATACGAGTTTGGAAACGATAGATCTGCGTGTATTTCGCGGATAAATTTAAAAAAAAAAAAAAAGAAAAATAAAATAAAAATAAATAAAATATTTCATCGATAAAATTGAATAACAATCTGGGATTTTTATACGTAATAAAAAATTTAGACGGATGCGAGTAATCATAAAATTGAATAAACATAGATACGAAATGTAAAAAATAAGGGAATACTGTATTTGAATTAAATTTTACGCTTCACACTATGGTTGCATTTACGGAAGCGATATTTGGTCTCGACAATATAATAATAAAAATTTGTTCGTTTTTATACGGAAAAAAAAGAAATCCAAGGCAAAATATTAGCTTTGACGTTTTAATTTTAAACATCCTACTCGATTCCACTTTACATCGACTCTTACTTCGATTCTACGATTCGGCGTTAATTTTGTTTAGCAGATGGAGAGGGAAAGGGGGTCTTTTGTGCAGTTGCACCGTTTACGCGCGGTTGAAACTTGCACCGCCCGTAATCCTAACGTTTGATCGCATCTATTACAGTTGAAGCACCTAATACGTAAGTTTCGAAGACTTGGCGCACCGGGTCGGGTAAAATCGATTCCACCTGCGCTTCACCTTCGTCCCTCGTTCGTTCCTCTGCTCCCCCTCCCGTTTCTCCCCGTCTCAATTACGAAAGGAGATCGGGTTGCACCACGACCTTTCTCTCTTTTGTTCTTCGTCACGTTGTTATTCGATCATCGACCCCCACCCCATCGATGCTGATTACTCGCCAATTCCATATTGCCTCGCACACTTCTCCCCTCCCCCAAAGAAACGTTGAAAAATTTTTCCAATTCATTCCAACCCCTCTTGGAACGATTAATTTTGAAATTTAGGGAGGAGAGATTCG
The DNA here is from genome assembly GCF_000469605.1 of Apis dorsata. Lineage (NCBI taxonomy): Eukaryota > Metazoa > Arthropoda > Insecta > Hymenoptera > Apidae > Apis > Apis dorsata. Next base: position 993,580 of record NW_006263440.1, read on the forward strand.
TCGACAGGCGATATTCTCCAATTGCTCGAGCGCATATTCAAAACATGTTTGTTCGATGTTTCTGCTCCTTTGCGCATCCACCATCCCGTCGATACACCGTGTTCATCAATTTCGTGCAACGTCTGCCAGTTTCGATTAACTTTTGCACCGTGCACACCGACCACGCTTGTCTCGTTCATCAGTTTAATTACGTGTTATACAACCACTCATCCCGCGGATACGGCGAGTCTCACAAACGATCGCAACGTTTTACGAATCGGTAGAAATCGATGGGATAAAGAGGTATCGTTTGCGATCGACGGATAACGAAACGTACTTTTCTTCAGCCGGTTATTATTGGCCCCTTGATTATCGAAGCAATTAACGCGCGATTCCATCCTCCCTCCCTCGGCGAGGATTATTCTCATCTTCCTAATTACGCGTCGGTGTAATCCCTCTTCTGTTTTTAATTTTCATATTTTAATTTTTTTATTTTTTTCTTTTTTCTTCTTTTTCTTTTTTTTAATTCCATTTCTATCGATCTATATCCGGCAAGCTGTGTTCGTTATTGTCTCAAAAAATGCCGTCGATGCGTTTTCATAAAAGTTCGCCGAATGTTTTATCGAACATGGAAACATCCCCCCAACCCTCGTCACGCTCGTATTCCGCTCGAAATTTAGATTTTTGAGGCTTTCAACGGCGCGGAAGTTAATCCTGTATCTCGGAGGCTTTCCTCTCGTGAAAAGCATCCCCCCACCCCTGTTTCCAAGTGTGACGATGTTTCATCAACGGTGCAGCTTCATCAGCTTCTGACGACAGGGTGATGCATTAGTATCAGTATCAGTAGTTTGGTATCAGTGTGTCATCAGAGACTTGATGAAGCTATATGGTCGCAGCGTTCCTATGGAACAGCGTTGTCGCAACACCGTGTTCTAAAAAAGTGCAACTGGCATCACGGTGTCCGAGAATTAGCCGTAGTGCTCTAGTATTTTTTTTTTCTCCTCCCCCTCTTCTTTTTTATATTCCCGGAAATTGCAGAGATTTCGCTTCGCCGTCGTAGCGATATTCCTCCCGATACGAATTTCTATTTATCTCTTACGTGACGTTTCGACGAAATTTACGAAAATAACGACTCGTAAATATCGAATTTCCAGGGATCGATCGTAGAAAGATTATTCGATTGTTCGATCGATCGTCACGAAAAAAAAAAAAAAAGAAGAAGAAGAAGAAGAAAAGGAAAAAAAAGAGATAAAAGATATTCCATGGACAAACGCTTTAAATACGCTTTCATCATCGGTATATATGTTTTAGATTTCACCTCGGTTTATGCTGTTTGCTCAGATATGAAGCGGTAGCGGAACAGTTTCGCTCGAACAAACATACACCGCGTGTATGTTAAATGTGACTATACTCGTATACACATCATATACGAGTATATCGAATCTGTTTAGACGCATTGCATTTCGAGATTAAATCGGCTCTCGGATATCCCGAAATTCTTGTTCGCATCCCAACCTTTGCCTCAATCTGAAACAAAGTTTATAAATATCACCCGTGAAATTAATCTCGAGGATTAACTTTTAAACCTGACCTCCCCTCTTTCTATTCGAAAAATATAAATAATTCAACGGTTTTTCTCTCATCCGTTGGAAAGGTGGAGGGGGTAGATTCGGGTCAAGCATTCGGGGGAGGAGGGGGGTCGATACCGGGTCGATCAGAGCTTGCCAAATTGTCGAATAAACGTATGAAGAATAGGCGAGGCGCGAGGAAGGAGCAGGCGGCGTCGCTTTGGAACCGGAACTTCCGCCGCCCCACCTATGAAATTTCCATCGAAAATGGCGCTCTCGCGCCCGACTGTCTGAAATTATTGAAGGCCGCCCCCCCTTCGCGACGAGAGAAACTGCTCGGCACGTCCGAAATTGAAAGGCGACCGATGTGGATAACGTTAACGCGGGTAAAAGCTGCGGGATATCGCGAGCGCATTCGAATAGGAGAAAAGTGCAAAGGAGGGAAGCGCGTCCCCCTCTCCCCCTCCTGTTTCTATGCAAATTTTCCCCGAGAAGGGGAAAGGGAACGGAGGTGAATCGGGACACGATATTTTCCGAATTTTTCTTTCGATTTCGAAACATTCCGATTTTTTTTTTTTTTTGCCCCGTTCTCGAATTTCCCCGTTTTAATGCGCCGATGTTAATCTTTTCCCCGGGATGAATATGCATCCAGTGTATACGTGTCTAGATTAATCGATAACAGGATACAAGAATACGCGCGTGTGCGTGTACTCTACGTAATGCTCTTTCCAAACTTTTGCACATTTTTTTCTGGCTTTCGTATTCCGTTAGTCGAGTATTATTATTATTATTTTTTTTTTTTTCTCAAATTCGAACATCGAATATAAACGATATCTCTATCTCTCGCTCGCGTTTTCGAACACGATGAAATCTATCCGACTTCGGAAATTTCAGAGTTTAAATAATCGAACGATTCGGGATTAACAGTAAGAATCTTCTTTCAAGAAGGTTTTAAAATTTTCTCAACTCCAAGCTGAGAATAATGTTTTAGTTACTCTTCGTCGGATTGCTTGAACAATTTATCGTGCGGTTTAACACCGAACGTTACCACCGAGGTCGCGTTACCAAGAGGTTGTTAGCCGTAAGTAGCTACGAGCAAATAATTATTGACGACGTTTTAATTAATGTCCACACCTGTGGAACATATCTTATTAATAATCTCATCTTATATCGATCACGATAACCGTTCGAGTAGGTCCATCGAAGATGGAGAAGGGGAGTGATATCGGTTTCAAAAGTCGTTGCGTGGCCGGACGGAAGGTGGTGGCAAAGTGGTGCATAATCCTGGGGACGTGGAACGGGCAATTATTAGCGGGGAATATCGGCCGCGCAGGTTTTGGAATATCCGACGATCGAACGGCTATGTATATATATATATATATATATATA
>NW_006263440.1:996887-999565 GCF_000469605.1 Apis dorsata
TAGCGAAAATAGTTTTGGGGGGCGAGATGGCGTTCAACGGAACGGTGAGACATTGCTAACTCGAAGCCGACGGTCGTGGAATAGTTGCAGCTGTTCGATTTTCTTTCGTGGCAATAATAACCGGCTAACTGGCTGATCAACGCGGTGATATATAGGGAAGCGAAGTGAAATTCGATTATAGCGCGAATTTGGACTCGTTCGCGAGCGAAATTCTTCCCGTTTACTCCTAAGAAACGCGTCGATCAACTTCACAACTTGTGCTGAAAGTGGATCTGTCTGCTTCTAGTTGCGGCGCGTAGAAGAGGACAAAGCCGCGTAAGGAGCTCTGGCTTCCGTGGACGGCTCTGGCGTAAGTGACTATACCAGTGGCTTTCCTCTTTTTCAAAGATCGACCAATCGTTACATGGATTAAACGGACAACGAAATATATCCATGTCGTAACGAGACGTGTCGTCTTCGAAAGAAGCATTTTTCTCTTCGGTCGCAGCTCGTAAAGAGAATCAACGGGATCCGAGAAATCAACGTGGCTCGTCTTCGCGCCTGGTCTGCAAACGCTTTATCTTTCCTCCAGGCCGGTTGATTTTTCTATCGCTCCTCGGCAACGCGACGTTTCTTTCTCCCCGAGACGAGATTCTCCGCCCTCGTTCGCCACCCTTTCTCCATTCTCTCTTCGCTTCTTCTCCCCCTCACCACGCCCATCCTGTCGTCGTTTGCATAAAGTGAACTATCCGCGCTTTTAATACACGCAAATGAAGTTACGCTCCGGAACTAATCATATTTGCATGCGGAACGGGCGATCTCCTTTGAGCCCTTGTCGCACTTATTACTACGGTTAAGTCGACGAAGAAACGTTTTACGACGGAAAGACGGCCGGCATGGTAAATGCTCGATCGATCGAAGCGTTTTCGTTTTGTTTTCGATATATATATATAGGAGGTAATTGGCTCGAGATCGGAGTGACCATACTTTTCACCTATATCACTCGTGATTTTTCGTTACGACGATTTACGATACGATATTGATTATCTCGAAGAGAATTTAATATAGAAAAAAAAAAAAAAATTCCCGAAACTTTTCAAATTTTCACGAGAAATTGAGAAATTTCGCCCCAGATTTCCTAGAACGTGCGAAACTTTCGAGGAAGAAGAGGAGGAGGAGGAGAGATACACCGCTCGATTCGTCACGTTCGAGCGCGAGGCGATCAAATAATTCAGATTGGAATCCACGGAATCGCGGCTCGATCGAAAGATTTTCAATTAAGCGAAGGAACAAAGTTTCGTTTTATCGATGATGGCGGTGGTCCTCGCGAGTCGCGCCTCCACGACACGGGATTACGCTATTACACATTAATGAGAGCGGGCCTTCCGCGCACAAGATACGTACGAATGAAAGATAAACGCCATCTCTCCTCCCGAGACACTGTTTGCAGAGCACTCATTGTACGTTACTTGAGAAGTTTCCGCAACTACCGCCGAAACGATATTCTTGCCGGGGCTTGCCGCGGAAACTTTCGATGAAACGTGACATTTTGTCGTTCCTCCGCAATCGTGCTTAATTAATTATCGATCGCCGCCTCCTCCCCCTCTCCGCCACTTGATAAACGCCTCTTCTTATCTCCAATTTCGATTAGCAAACCGAGAGAGAGAGACGAGGGAGGGGAGGAGTTCCGTTCGATTCGAATCAGATTTTTTTTTAAGTTTTCGTCCATCGATCGATCGATTTCGACACCGTGGATCGTTTCGAATTTCCTTGAAATTTGGCCAGTGCGCGCGAATGCAAGGCCAACGTATTTATCCCCCGCCACAACGAACGCCGCATTTCGGTCACGCACGATCGAGTATTATCGTCGTCATTGTCGTCGTGTGTATCGACCGTAGAGGAGCATACGGCTGTAATCGTAATCTGGAACACCGCTTACGGAATATCGCGAACGTTGTGCATCGAGATCGTACACGTCGATAAGGGATAAGCACGCTCTCTAAGGGAACCGTTGAGATCCAACAATCGTCGCGTCGCGAATCCAATTAAAGATTCTCGATCACGGATTATCCTATGCGAGGCTGATTTATATATATATATATATACAGCTCTTTGTATTTTTGTATCGATTAACGTGCGATCTAACACGAATCGAATTCAACCAACAATTTATATCCCAATTTAAGGAAACAAATCCGTTCGCGAGCGATCCCTCCTCCGATTAAACGCTGCTAATAACTAACCGTTACTAACCCTCTTCTTTTCTCTTCTTTCCAGATTCTCTGTAAACTATCATCCCAAAAAAAAAAAAAAAAAAAAAAAGACTAACACGCTTCGCCCAAGCAACTAACAAGCATCGAAATGCGATCGGTCTAGGAAAGCGAAGGAAACTATCGTCCCTCCTCCCCCTGAAGCGAAGGTCGTCGAGTCGAGCGGCACGGGGCGGGTGGTCGCACGGTGCTCGCTCGAGGGCGAATCATGCGAATTCCTGAAAATGCGCAGGACGAGCAGCAACGGTTTGAAGCTCGACCTGACGGAGAACACGCCAGGTAGCTCGTTGTCGAGGCTGCCCAACTTGGTCGAGCATGCGGAGACCTGTCAAGCGTTGTCCACCGGAACCGGTGAGAATTTAAGCAGCAAACTGCCGAACGTGGTCGAAGGCTCGATGGACTATGGTAGCGAGCGTAGATCGTCCCGGT
>NW_006263440.1:1000327-1003050 GCF_000469605.1 Apis dorsata
ACGAGACCGGTAAGTCGTACGAGGGTGGCACGAGATCGTACGAGTACGAGGAGGAGCAGGCGTACGACAAACAGGGGACGACCCCCTACGATTCCAAGTACGAGTTGACCAGCTCCAAGAGCTACGAGAGGGCGAAGTACGAGGGGTCCTCGTCCTCGAGGACTTACCTGCACGACAAATCGTACGATCAGACGTTGAAGATCGGCGAGTTGGGGACCACCTCCTCGTCCGGTGGTTACGGGAGGAAGGCGCAGGATCAGGAGGAGACCGCCGCGGAGAAGATGAACGGTTACAGGAAGAACAATTTCGAGGCGTACGGCGTTTATTCGGACCCCGAGGACGATCACGGGTTCCTGGCCGAGAAAAAGACTCCCCAGTATCCGTACAAGGGCGTGGTGGTGAACGTCAGCGGGGAATCGAGCGTGATCGATCAGAAACGGGCGAAAGACGGAAGGCAGACCGAGGTCGTGGCCAATTCTTGGTGCAGGTTTACCATAGTGCTGCTCTTGTTGGTCCTCCTTATCGTTATCTTCGTATTCGTCGCTGGAATCGTCCTCTACCTGAACTGTGAGTCTTTTACTCCCTTTTCAACGCGCGGCTCGATAATTTTCTCGCCTAGCCTCTCGATCGGAAATCAATCGACGTCACCGGCCAAGTGGACGATTCGTTTCCAAATATCCCTGAGATATCGATATCGGTTCAAAAGTTACGGATCCCTTTTCTCTCCCTCTTCTCCTCTCCTTCCTTTCGTGCCGATTCGAAAGAGCCGTTCACTTAACGAGCATCCGATACAAATTATTTACGGTCGGCCGCGCGACCGCCATAATAATGGCAAGGACGAGCACGACGACGACGACGGCGACGTCGAGGCCGACGACACGTGCTGACGATACGTTAAGCCGGGGACCGGCTTTCTCCCAGCCAGTTTTATATATTCGGATCTGACATGCCCGGCACGTAGCGACTTGCCACTAGCGAAACCGTTCGGACGGAATTACAATGCGGTAAATGGAAGAAGAGGGTTTAAAGAATAGAGGTGGACAAGAGTGACGTACACCTTGGGAATCCATTTTGTTCCACGGTGAACGCTCGGACGCGCGCTTCACGGGAAACGGTACGAGGGCGAAACGTATTTAATTTTCCTCCGGGCGCGGATCTTGTCGGCCTTTCAAACGCTTTTTGAACACTTTCTTTGCAACGTTTCGCTTATTATCCGCGTTATCATTTGTGTGTGTGTGTGTGTGTATATATATATATTTTTTTTTTCGAACCCTTCGAGGCAATTGTCGCTCTTCCCTGGGGAAATATAAGCCGACCAATTTTGGAAGCATTCGATTCACGATTCGATTAAAAGCGCATAGAGAACAATATGGTGCCGATAATATATAATTTAACATCGACCAATTAGTCCAACCAATAATTAATAACTTCTTGGTTGCTCGTGAAAATAAACGTATACGCAACATAACAAAATTCAATTTCGATTATTAATTGTTGTCTAAATTGTATTTTCGACGAGAATTAATCGTCGAAAACGCTATCCCTATTAGGTCGTAGATTAAAATTTAACGCTTGTTTTTCGATCGCTTAATCGAGAGAGTTTACACGAATCTCCTGTACAACTTGTTACCACGTTCGTTTTTTTCTCTTCTAATCCCTTTCGAAACGTGAAAACGTGAAAAAAAATCGATACTCGTTAAAATCTTCCCCTTACGAAGACTAGCGATGGGAAAAAAAAAATCGTGGAAACCGCGATGGCGGAAACTCTCTCGATCCATTCGTCACGCGTCGCACGCCTCGCTCTCCGCGCGCGGCCGTTCGTTAAAAAATCTCTTCTTCCTCCCTGTTTTCGAGACCGGCCACCCCCTCGTCCCTCTCCATCCCTCGACTCGATTCGACCAACGCCGATCGCGAACAAAGGATGGCGCAGAGTCGGAAAAGAGCGTCAGCAGAGTTTCGCGAGTCGCGCGCACAGCCATCCCCAACGATTCCCCTCCGATTTCCGGCGCCGGGTATCGGGTCGTACTTTGCTCGAAACGACGAACAAACAAGGGATGAAATAGCAAAGTCGAAGAGAGAAAGAGAAAGAGAGAGAGCGAGGTGGGCTCGGATCCCCCCGACTATTCCGAGTGGCTGCGTTTGGCAGCGGGCGAAAGGCCCGTTTCACCGATTCGCTTTATTTTCGGCTCGACTTTTCGCCCGACCGGCTCGCAATCAGCCCCTCCATTGTCCCCGGGGACAATACATTTACCACGAGGAACGAGCCTACCCATTCCTCCACCCACCCTCCCTTCCTCCCCGTGTCTCGAAATTTTCGAAAATTCGAGCCGATCGTTTCTCTTTTTTGCGCACCGCTACCGATCATTACATCGAACGATTCCCCATTCTCGAGTAGAAAATTCCGCGATAATTGGGAATAATTGTCGTTGAAAATTCGCGAATGTACGAATCATTTGGTCGATAGAATCCGAAAATCTATGCTATTTTTGAAATCGCGAAATGGTCGGTGGGGAGGGAGAGAGGGGGGACGAAGAATCGATTCGACGGTGGAGAAGGACGTTGCACGGACATTGACGAATCGCAAGGGAGATGTATCATGCGTGGTTGAACGCGAGGAAGATTTGTGTTACGAGCCCGATAGCCTGGGCGCGGATAGCCGATACCGTTATATGACGCGATATAAATTTTATCACACCCCTTTCGCAACCCCCCCCCTCCTCCTC
>NW_006263440.1:1003317-1003590 GCF_000469605.1 Apis dorsata
ACCTCCCCCCTCTACTGTCCCCCTCCGACGAGCTGTACGAGCTTCGGGACAGAGTTGTCGAGTTTCAACGCGTCAATTTTGATTTCACGTTCGAAATTCGAGAATTAATCGATCCGCACGATAAATTTCTCTTCACTCGGTCAATCAATTTTCAACTCGCCGACCATTTATCTAAAAGACGCACCTATCCCATCCAACTCCGTCAATAGTCCTCCTTCCTCGATCGAGAGGTTCTATTCTCTAAGAAGATACCTTATCCCTCCCCCCTCCCTT
>NW_006263440.1:1003633-1014544 GCF_000469605.1 Apis dorsata
AGAGGATCTTAACTCGCGAGCGTCGATCAACAAGATGCCTCCTGTGTTTACGAACATCCTAAATTCGAGTTCGTTTCGACGAAGAAAAGTTCGATCTCTCTTTACTCGTGGATGGAGCGCGATGAAATTAGAGACGCTTGGTATGTATATATATATATATATACGATGACACGGAGATGAGGCAGGTATGGAGGAGCTTTGGCGCAGGATGAGGATTCAGTATGTAAGGCACGTGTTCGCATCCTCCTTTACGAGCGTTTCCCGCGATTTCGTCCTCGTTCTCGGCGCGCGCCAAGGGTTTCTCGAGGCTCTGGTGGGCTCATGGGTTTTCGCAGGATTAAGGGCGTCGCCGATCGTATTAAGGCCGGAGATATCTCATCTGCTCGTTATCCGGCTGTGCGTTTGTTCCACGTAAATTACGTGAAATTTGCCCGGGTGAGCGTGGATGTCGGTGGTTGTGCGGCCAAGGATCGTCAAACTTGCTGTATCGACGACGGTTCACTGAGGGGACCGATTTTAACCGGTTGGATCGCATAGGTTTCCTCGAAACCTACGTTCTAATCGCTTCTCCTTAATTCCTCGAAACTTTGAACCGAGACCCTTTTTCTTCCTTTTCTTTTCTTTTTTCTCTTTCTTCCTCTCTTGATCAATTTTCAAGGCCTTGTCGTTTTTGACGAGGATCCAATTAATAATCCAGTTAATAGTCTGTCAGATCTGATGACATTTGTGTATCTTGGAGATGTGTATCTGAAGAATGGCGAGGTAGATGAAAAGTCAGTTTTCTTAGGAAAATAATACTAGAATAGAATTTGTCAAGCGAAGCTGTTCAAGAAGAATTTATATCGATTATAGCTCGATCGATCGAGTCTCCTTTGTAACATGGTTGAAACGATACACAGACCCACAGGTTTACCAAGTTTTCCAAATTCGATTCCATACCGGTTAGCTTATATCGGATTCTAAATTTAACGGAATACACATAGATATATACATCTTGGAGATGATACTTCGAAATCTGCTTCTGATATAATTATTATTTACCGATCCTCTCCAATTTTCGAACAGCTGTTGATTCTCTCACCCTGTTTGAAGGAAAGATGTGTATTCGCTGCCCTCGCGACACAACCGAGGAAAATACCGATGGAGAATGGGATGGAGAAACAGGACGAAATTGGATATCCTCCTCCTGGCCGCGGGTAAATTGGGGCTGTTTCGCGCCTTGTGGAAAGAAGCCATCGCTCGTGTAGCCATCGTGAAATTTCACTCTCCTCGCGATAAACGTTTCCGCAACCGCTCGTAATTGCACGGCCATGAAGTGTTCTCGTGGTAAAAGGGGAAAAGTCGCGACTGTTCAAAGTGGCGCGAAATTCAAGCTACGCGGCGAGGCACGAGGGGAGAGAGCGGGGGATCAGCGTAGCGGATGATAACGGTCTGAATTTCCCGACATTGACAGAACTCGGGGATTCGAGAATGGTCAAATTCAATCCTTTCCTTTGCCCTCCGTCTGATAAAATTCTTCGATCTCGCTAATCGGCCAAAAAAAATGGAGTTTTTCCACTCGCACTCGAGTGGAAACGTTGGAACATTTGGAGCGCGGTAATGCACGATCGTCCGCAGGTTGAGAATTCTCGGGTGGGAAAACGATGCAATAATGTAACGCGATCTCTGTCGTATTCTTCCTTTCTCTAAGTTTCTTATTGCGCTATCACTAGGTACGAAGTTCCCGTACTCCTGGAATGGTTAAACTGGAAAACGATTCGGGCAACTCGCCGACGAATACATAATATCGCGACGGTTCACGCCGGATTAAATCCATAGAGGCGTTTCCCGCGAAACGATGGAGTGCACGAGTCGTGTACGCGGTTGTTGCAACAGTTACATATAAGGAAGGAAGGACGATGGAGAACTTGTTGCCAGCTGGGAACTCGTTTCTTCTATCGAGTTTGAATTTGTTCTCGCGTATTTAATCCACCTGTTCTCGATTATCTTCGAGACCATCGTCTCGAAATCTCTTTTTTTCTTATTCGTCATTTCATTTCGAGATCCTCTCCTCGAATCGCTTCCAATTTCGATCCCCTCGAGTTGAGAGAATATTCGTTCCGATAAATATAAAATTATTCTAGGAACGTGGCCAAAACTAGCTTCCCTCGGTCGGTCGACGGGGATCAGTGATTTCGATCCCGACAAAGAAGAGGGGAAGGGGAGAAATGAGAGAGCCAATAGGGAAAAAGGTCGCGGCAATCGGCGGCGATCGGGATTGTTCGCAAGTTACCGAGTTCGAGTCAAGATTAATGTTAACTTCGCCGTAGGAGTTAATAAGTCCCGAGACCGATAAATCCCGCTAACTCCTCGTCTCTCCTTCTTTCCTCTCCCCTCCTCTCATTCTTCTCGTGCCTGTACCCTCCTCCCTCCTTCCCGCTGCTCCATTACGGTTCCTCTCGTTCGCCCCCAGCCCCCTCCCATCTCCTCCCCTCCGCTTTCGCACCGTAGCCGAACCTCGGTCGCAGAGCTTTGAGAAACTCGAAAACTTTGAACTCGGCAAAAGAAAAAGCCGGCAAAGAAGCTTCGGTCCCGCCAGTTCCTTTCCTTCCCTCCCGGCAATCCCGGATCGTTCTTGTCGCGGCTACTCAAGACCATAACCAGTTTCCATTATTATTCGAGGCCTCGTTTTTACCTTTATTCGCGTTTTGCATTATTCTTCGACGCGTCGAGCTTTCTTCTTCTCCACGGATAATCGATTCCTCTTTAGAAAGGTATAAGAAAAAGAAAATGCGTCCATAGGAAATCACGATCGTTTCAAGGATAAAGGAGATCTTTCCGTATGTAGGGGAATTATCAGGCAATGTTTCGGCTAATTTTATTACACGAAAATACAGTTAAGAGAGCGAAAAGGAGTTAAGAGAAGGAAGGGTGGAGTATAAAATTGTGTAGGAAGAGAGGCGATCCGACACGGTCAGCTTTCACGTTTCCACGAAGGAAGGAAGGAATGGGGAGGAAGTTGGCCGCTAAGGAGAGTCCCCTCTGGAAAAGCCTTGTCAGGGAAGCTGACGTTTAATTTAATAAATGCCGCGATGTCGTGCTCTTTCTTTCCCTCCCTCCCCTCTTTCCTTCGCGACCGTTCTGGGGAGGGGCGCGTTTCCGCGCCATTTCCTCCCTGCCGCTGCTAACTGCCATCCCCCGTTGCCGTGTAAAATTTCTTCTCGGTGAGAATCCGAGGCGAGGCTTAATAAACGGGTCGAACTCGTCGTCGCGGCAAGTTTCTCGCAAGTTTGCCCATTCTTGGTTTGTACTTTGGCCGAATCGGTACTTTGTCCGACATCGTAAATTATCCTTTTATCTTCTCCTTGCTCCTTCTTTCTTTCCCCCCTCCCCTCTCTTTTCTCTTCTATCAATCTTTTTACGCTTTTTCAATCGATCAATGAAATCCGAAAAAAACGACAAATCTTTTCTGCTCGAAATAAGTTGAAATGAAAATTGTCGGCGTGTCGTAAACAGAGATACGAGGCGCGTAAACACGCAAATGTGATTAATCTGTCGTACGAGGGATGTTGTTTTATCATTTCACGCGTCCATTTGATCGAGACAATACATTTTCCAATTCTGTTGAGTAAGCAAAACTCGGATGTAACGGAATAACCGTGCCTCGCTTCCCCTTCGCCTCCCCCCGCCGATCCGCGGAACACGGTGTCAACCAGATACAGTTTCAATTATTAGCGACACGAGCCTAATACAATCAGTGTCAATTGTTGTCACGGCTAATTGCGGCCTGGTTAATGGAATTTCCGAGTAGACGGGAATCGTGTAAACTCAACGATGACGAATGTCGGCCGATGTTAACTAATCGTCGAATTTTAAAATAAAATCGAAAATATCGAGCAACTTTACAATTTTCTTTACAATGATCTCTCTTTCGAATCGAATTTTCCAAGATTGAAACGTGTTTTCGTTTCGAGAATGATTTTGAAAGCGCGACGACTCGACGAAGGACCTTAGGGATCGCCGTAGGAATCGGAGGTATATTCGCGCACGTGGGCGCAGTTAGGAAGAAAACTTTCTTCATTTTTCGCCGTTGATCGGTGGAAAGTTTTCCATGAAATATCGCGCGAATCAATCGCCGACACGAATGGTCCCGATCCAACCATCCTTTCCACGCTGTCGTTCGAGTTCGAGAAAGGAGTAACGAGTCAGCTTCCAACGGCCGTTCCAACGCTTTGTCCTCCAAGCTTTCCTACTTTTCGACCAAGTTTCGCCTCGGATGGAACGAGCAAATCCTTCCTTCCTTCCTTCCTTCCTTCCTTTCTCTCTCTCTTTCTCTCTTTCCAGGTGTTATTCACATCCGTGCCACATTTTTCGCTCGCTCTTCGATCGAACGCGTTAGGCTGATAAATCGTATCATTTCCATCGACCAATTGATTAAACGGCAATCCGTATCGACCGCTGTAGAGACGGTGTACAGCGAAAGCTAATCAGGCAATTTAAGACCGGTTCTTAAGCGGGTAACCGGTAGATGCGGGCGATTTTGGTTTGGTCGAGCGGCATTGAAACGCAATAGGGATGGAGATAGAGATGATTTCGATGAACTTTAGATTTAGCCGGCTCAAACTACATCCGTTCCGATTTCTCGCGTGTACGGCTTACTTTACATCAGCATTATCGATTCGGTTACCGTATAGGGTAAATTAATCCTCTAACGATACCGATCAATAACAGTAGAAACAGTGGATTATCGTGTCTTCTCGCCGATATCGTCTCTGACGATACGATAATTCTAATGGAAAGAAAGAAGAAGAAGAAGAAGTAGAAGGAATGCAAGAAGAGGAAATCGTAGGTTTATACCGTTTCGTGTACGGGGAAATCGAAAATCGCCTCACCATTTCCGCTTTTTCTCAAGCGTCGAAAAAAGAAAGAAAAGAAAATTCGGATGAAATATCGAGCACGACGACGCGTGAAATTTCCTCTTTCGAAAATTCGGGGCTTCGTTACACGTTAGACGGCCCGGTTGCTGTAAATCCATTCGATTTAAGCGCCACGATTTCGAAGCGAATAATTTTGGTGGTCTTTCTTGCCTCATCATTGCAACGATGAATTCGTATTTTCTCTCGGAGAAATAATAAAAAGAATCCAACGTAATTCTGTGCAACGCACATCTCACGAAATTCTAGATCGATATTCGATAAGATGCGTCCAAAAAAATAATCTTGATTCTCTTTCTTATATTTTACCTTGTCCTTGCAACGATAATTCCACCAACATCCCACGATCGAAGAATCAATATCTAGTGTTTTTCTCTTAGACTGGTATGATTAAATAAATCCAACGTCTCATGAGATTCTAATTAGCAAAGATCGATGTTCGACAAGGCGAATACGTCCAAAAAAAAGGGACAGTCTTTCTTATTATATTCCTCGTTACAACGATAATTCCACCAATATCTCATTGCTCGAAGAATCAATATCTAGTGTTTTTCTCTTGGACTGGCATGATTAGAAATCCAACGTCTCACGAGATTCTAGATGGCAAAGATCGATGTTTGGACGAACACGTCCGTAAAAAAACAGTCTTTCTTATTATATTCCTCGTTGCAACGATAATTCCACCAACATCTGATCGAAGAATCAATATCTTTCTCTTTGAGGAGGGATGATAAAAAATCGAAAGTAATCGGGTGCACGCACATCGTATCGGGTATGGTCGTGCGCTATGTGCTCGGTTTGTGGGAGTGGCAACACGTGTTTCCCATGTGTGTCAACCCGCAGTCGTAGGTAGTCGAGGAGAAAGGGGAATATCGGGGCGATATCGGGGCTGTACGAGTTCTCATAGAGGCGTGCTGCATACATATCGCCGGTTTGGTAGCGCCGCGTGGCACGAAGTGAGCGAAATCCCTAGAAAGCTGGAGGGGGAGGGAGGGGGCGTATATGTGTGTACGTGTGTTGCTCGGTCTACTTGCATGGCGGAAGGCTTCTTTGCATCCCCGGGTAATTTTTCATAAGCGACGGTGAATGGCTTTTGTGGAAGGAACTTAGCTGTTACGCGGTATTCCTTTGACTTTTCGCTTCTATTAAAATACCGTTGATCGAAATGAGAAATAGTGGCGTAATTGTGGATGGAACGATTGCTTTTCGTAAGAAAAGAAAAGAAAAAGGAAAAGGAAAAGGGAATTTATCGAATTTTTGGATTCGCGAACGAGTCGATTTAACGATGGATTTTTGCTGTCGAATGATTGTCGATTTATTTTTTTATTGTTCGTTCACATTCAAAGAGACATTCTCGAAGGGAAAGTCCTCCCCTCGGAGCTAACAATTTATTCTCAGTATTTTCGCGAAAATATTTTTATTAAAAAAAGCTATCCGACAAAGAATTTTTCCATTTTTATGGTCACGATGGTGCGAAGCAGAAGCACATAGCGTTATTGTTCTCATTGATCGAAATCTGGAAAATACTAGTAATTGCTCGTTGTCGTGTCGCGAAAGTAAAAAAAAAAAAAAAGAAAGAAAGAAAATTTATTAAAAATTTCGAACGAACGAAATATTCGCGGCCTGAATATATTCAAATATTCATCCACTTGGATAGAAAAACCAAGTCATCAGAAAATCGTTTCGAACCGGTTATAATTAAGGAACAATTTTCGCGCAAGGTAACGAAAGCTCGTTTTCCGGTTCTCGGATAAAAATTCGACGGTCAACACGCGCAACGAGGCGAAATTGTGCTCGCAATCTTTATGAATCCGCCGACGCGACGTAATTACGTCCCCGTTGCAACAAGTAATTCCCGAAACGCGGCGCTCGTTCGCAAACCGACCGAAATTCGCGCATAAAGGGGGAATAGGGGAAACAAAAGAGAGAAATAGAGAAATGAATTAAAAACGATATTTCCGTTTCATTGATTTTTGCATTAACCCCCTCCAAGCATTTTCACCTTTCGTTGTTTCACGTACACATATACAAGCACGTTGCTCGTCCACGAAACCCACAGATTTAAAATACATTTGTTCCACTCTCGAAAACCATTTTTTTGTTTTTGTTTTTTTTCCCCCCCTCCCCTTCTCATACGGTGTTGTCGAAGCACCGTAGTCTAGATTACCGTAAATGTATACGCGTGATGAATCACTGGACGGACGACGAACGGGCGATATTTCCGCGTTAATATATGCACAAGGTACTCTGCATACATGGAGCAGTTTGAGCGCGAGAAGGGAAAACGTGCGCGCGCGCTGTTTGACAAAAATCCTCCCTTCATGACGTACATTTAATTGCGAGAATTAAATCGAGCGATCGAGCGACTTGTCAGTTGAAATTCGCGTTCCGATCTCTTAAAAAAAAATATATATACTTGAATTACACGTAAATATCTTTACGTATCTTTCCATTTCTTGAGAGGATATTTTTCTTTTTTGGTTTTTTAGAGGATGGAAAATTAAATCGTCGCTTATCACACTGATGTTATAATTTTCAAACGCAATTCCTTCGAAAGCAGAAATATCTTTATTCCTTGATGTAAATTCAACGGTGTAAGCAATTTGTAATCAGTTGAAACGACGTGCGTGGTCTCGCATCTCCGCTGGTAGTATCTTCATTAAAGGAAAGGAGCGGGAAAGGATAATTAAAAGTTTGACTGTGAAACTCGGGGAACGAAGCTCGAAGCGAAGGGAGGGGATGTTGCGCGACTCGGCCACCCCTGAATTTCCCTGTTATTTGCTCCTCGAAATTGCCCCGTCTATCTGCTTTGCCCTCGATCCCGCGCGAGTCTTCCTTCCTTCCTTCCTTCCTTCCATGAATTTCGTTGTTCGGGGAGGGAGAACCTTGGGATCGAGCTGATCCCAGCTCTGAAACGTTAATTACGGTTGTCTGAGGCCGCGACAAAGTCGGCGAAAGTTTGCCAGCGGGCTACACGGGATCCTCGGGGGAAGGCACTTTGATTTTGTCAACACGTGCATTCGTTACGCACGCAATTAAGGGAGAGCCGTGTTCGCGTATACGATCTTCTTTGACAGCTTCTGATATCGGAGTTTCAAGTTTTTTTTCCCTCCACCCCGAACAACGTAATTTAATCGAATTCTCCAATGCTTTAACATCGCGAATATGCTTATCACAAAAATCATCACGATTAATCTTGCACGATCACGTGATTAACCAATAACCGATTAATCGTTTTTCTCCTTTCAGATATGTCCTACAAACCGCAGCGGCCCACTATCGAGGGTAAGTTGTTTCTCACTCTTTTTCCTCTCTTTCGAACAAAAATCGTTTTCGCGCTTTTCACATTTGATTTTAATATCGATATTAAATTGTCATGCGATGCTTCTTTATAAAATACCTAAAGCAGACTTCTCGCCTTTCGCGTCTCGGGAAATTACTCGGAACGAATATACATAACATTGAAACGTGACGATCGTAGGGAAAAAAAGGAAAAGAAAAATAAAGAAAAAACGACGTAGCAATCGTTACTTTATAACAGGTTTCCACAGCACGATTTAAATTGGCCGGCACGCGATATTTTGACGGGGGGGTTAGCCTCCTTCGTTGACGGACAGGAGGATAACTCGTTCGTCTTTCAGCCGAGCTCACGACTCAATTACATCGCGGCCGACGAACGGTGAATTTCGAGATGACACCGTTTCGAATTCCAACCATCACGCCAACCATCATCGCGCCGACAATCTCGAGTTAAACGAACGCCCGTGTTCCTCGAACTTATTTTTCTCCACTCGCGATCGCGATTATTATTGCGTTCCGTGCGGCCATCCTCGCCCGCCTATCGCGAGGCTGGCAATTTTTCAGTGGTCGAGCCATAAATACATGAAATTATCGCGTCGTTGCGTGAATTTGCGCGTTCCCTATCGTTTGAAATGATATACAACGCTCGTTCGAAATAAAAATTTTCTCACGGTGAACTCCCCCAATAAAAAGGTGGAAGAACAATTATCATCTCGCTTATCCGTTTGAATATTTTACGAGGGGAGACGGATGTCGTTTGACGGCGCGTCTAAATAGAGATAGATAATTCGTTCGAGAGTTTTCTTTCTTTCTTTCTTTCTTTTTTTAAACACAGCAGGATGTATTTATCGTTCTTATTCGATCATTATCTCTCGAAGTGGTGAAAAGGTACACACTTTTATGAAACGCCGTTACAAATCATTCTGTCAAACGCGTTATGCGAGGCGCCCTTTTTCAACCCCCCCTCTCACGCAATCCCTCTATTGTTACACCGGTTCCGTGTATTTGCACGTATATTATCGCCGCATTTCTCCATGTGAATTTTCGTTCGAAATATTTGCATTTTGTGGTCATTGTAACGCGCGGATCCACCACCATTTCCGTTTCATTGTTCGGATTAATCGAAATTTTTAGATTTAACGAATAGAAAATTGGGAAGGGAACTTTTTTTTTTCCTCTCCACGATGAATTAATACTCGTCGTAAAAACTTAAAAAATGTAGTACCGACAAAATTTAGAGTTTGGAACAAAGCTCTCTTCCCTATATATATATATATATATACATATATATTTCGATATTTTCGCGAGACTCGGAATAATTAGAGGCCTGAAACTCTATCCTGTCGCGAGATTAAAATTTTCTCGATCATCCCGAGCCAAGCGAGTTTTCCTTAATTGCTAAACTTTAAAGAAATATCCCCGCGAGAAAATAACTTTAAAAGGGGGAAAACTCTCCTCCTCGAAAACTTCTTTGTCCCCTATTCGCGTGTATACGCGATAATTGGCAATTATGTTCAAATCTACCACGAACAACCAATGATCGATCTTTAAACCCGCGATCACGGGTTCATTAATCAAATCCCTCTTTTCCTCCCCACCCGTGACGTTGCATAATTCTCGGAATTCGGCCTGGAAAAGGGGGATAATGAGGTAGGAAGGGGGATTGACGAGCGGCGTTGAAATCGTTACACCGTACCCCCTTAACAAGCGTAAGTAGAAATTTACTTTATCGTGGGAGGGAAGGTAGGTGAAATTCGCAACTTTCGTGAAACGTCGATTATCAATTATTAGAGAAGTTTTGGAGGTTTTGGAGAAGCGAAGATCGCGAAGGACGAGTTACACTATTATTCGAATAGTTGGAACGATACGATCGGTTTCGGCAATGCGCACTGCGGATATCCCCCTCCCCAAGTTTCAACATCCGGATATTGAATATGGTTAGGCGGGAAATTGGGAATATTCCGGATACTTGGGATGGCTGTTACTTCGGGCGAACGTTAGATGTTTCGATGACAACCGCCGGCTCCCGGCCAATTAGTTTTGAATTCCCCGTAAATCAGCCGTTCGATTTAATTGGGAACTGATTCCAACGCGACTGTCAAATTTCACTCGCGCCGCCTGATTATTACCCGAACCGGTGAAACTCACGATATATCATATTTCTTAAAGATTTATTTATTTATTTATTTCCAGGGTGTTCGACGCCCTGTCGAATGCATTATTTAAATAGAAAAGTGTGTGTGCGTAACGATAGAGCGCACTCTTTCTCTCGTTTCGTCGAGCCAACACTCGGCAACCAGTCAGCCAGCGAGCCACCCATCGTGCCTCGAGTATTTGCATTCGGAATCGTACAAACGTTCTAAGAAGCTTCGCGTTTTCGAGTCGGCGTTTCCCGGGGAAAAAGGCTCAGGAATATCCCCGGCTATTTTGTACCCTCGGAATCGGCAAATTTATTCCATTTACGAATAGCTTTCCAGCGAATGTAATTTTTATCGGTTCTCATCTCCGCCAGACCAACCGCCGCCCGTTTTCCATCCTTCGCGGAAAGGATGAGGAGGGATTCCGCATAATTCGAATAAATAATACAGCACGCTAACGAGATACCGTACCTCTTCGCTTTCCCCTTGAAACAATATTCAGCTCTCCGACTTTATTCACGGCACACGTACCATTATATGTATATATATATATATATATA
>NW_006263440.1:1014797-1025194 GCF_000469605.1 Apis dorsata
TTTGCAAATGTATTCACGGTATCCGGTCGAACTCTCGAAATTTAATTGAACAAAGGAATTCTTAGGGATCGCGAAAAAAGTATGCCGAATAGAAGCAAGGGGTTAAGAGGTTGCGATGAGGGGGAGATCGTGAAGTGGCGTTATACTTTTTAAAAGTTTTTATGTAGGAGTAGGGCAATTTTTCCGTCTCTGTTTCTAGAAAGGAGATCGAATCGGCGAAGATAGTGAGATTTCAACTCGGATGTTTTTATTCGTTAAGTAGGTCGAATTAAATTCTTCTTCTTTTTCCGTATTGCTTGTCTCTTCTATAGAATTTGCATTCTTTCTTTCCTCGATTCTTTGATACGTATTATTCGAGCTTAATGAGGAAGGAAGGGGAGGGGGGGAGGCTTGATGTATCTCGTTCACCGTAATTTTCAAGCTAATATTTGCGTCTAATGAGAAAGTACGAGCGTGAGAGTAATTATGCGAGCAGCGTGGGCGGCCAGACACTCGTGAACTTTCGATTTCCTCCCTTAACTTTCTACGTGCACGCGATATATCGAAAAATGTTTCCAACCACTCGGCTTAATTAAAGGTTTATCGCTTCACTTTTCATTTGGAGCATATATATATATATTTTTTTTCAAACTTCAAAATATTACCCTTCGATTTTCTATTCGCCAAATATTCGCCCGATATTTCCAAAGAAGAACCAATCTCCATTTCATCATTTTTAACGTTTCGCTCACTTGTCCAACTTTTCCTTCGAAATCTCCCCTTTCTCTTTCGAAAATCGCATCGAAATACGTAAACATGTCCAGTGAATTTCATCGTTCAGGCAGCTCAACACTTCCTCGCGCTCCACGTTTTTGTCCACGAAACGATGCACGCCCATCAACGGTCACCGATATGCCAATTTGTTATCCCTCGAGGGTGTATCGCGACACGATACGCATCGGTCACATTACACGAATCGCTCGAATCTACGTTGAATCGCGTGCATTCTCGCGGGCTATCGTTCGAGTATGCTTTCGCGATTAGACTCGAAATCCTTCACCCTCGAACGAGTTCCAATTCGAAAAGGGCAATTATATTAATAATTTTCTGTCTGCGCAGTGAGCGCGAATAATCATTGTTCGCGATTCTTTCGATCGAACAATGGAATGGATCGTGCAATGGAAATATCGTTTTTTCTCGTTTATTCTTTTGCGAACATTCAAAGAGATGACGTGATGATTTTTTAACTCGAGTTGGCGATGCATTTATTTAACTGGGATCGGAGATTATTGAGTTTAGAAGAGATCAGAGTTCGAATAGAGGCCAAGATAACCGAGCTATCGTTAAATTTTGAACGAGGATTCGATGTGGTTCGCCACATCGCGATGCGAAGCGATATCAAGAATCGATCCGATATCGTTATCAATTTAAAGGAAACTTTTATACGAATTATAGGAAACTTCTATCTTTCTTTACAGCTTCTCAATCTTAAAATCTTGATCGTAAAAATACAATCGATAAAACTTTACCGGAAATTGCGATCAGACGTAACCCATACCCAAGGATTGATTTCGAACGGGGGAAAATAAGGGTAGGGAAAAGTTCCATTTATGCTTTATGGCCGAAAAAAGGGCCTTTCCCTTTGGATGGAAAGGGGGAAAGAGCCGCGGTTCCATAGAGATCACTGGACGAAAAAGAGCAGAGAGAGAGAGAGAGAGAGTAGAAATTCCGCCAAAAATATTCTACGACAGCGGGTGCAGTTACTATAAATCGCTGCGCCCTCCCTGCGCCCCATCCCACCGCTTACACGCCCCGTCGGTGGTGCGAATGCGAGTAAGCCGAGTCGAGAGGAACGGAGGGGGAGGGCAAAGGTACGCAGCGGTTGGGCGGAGGGGAAAAAAGGAAGAGTCCGGCCGATAAATTACACGCGTAGAAAAAACCGTGGCACCGCAACCGTGGCGGTGGAAAGGGAAGAGGAATCGAGAGAAAGAGAGAAAGAGAGAGAGAGAAGGAAAGTGGGGAGAATTGTCGGTTCACGCGATATAAATAGAGGAGGGTGTGCGGAGGCTTTTTACGGGTTTTTCTGACCCCCTCTTCGAAACCACCACCTTACACTGGCCGGCATTATCGAGCTGCTCGCTAATATCAGCCACGAAATTTCACCGAACACCTCCATTCCCGGAACAAAGGGAGAACTCGAGAGAGGTGCACCCAGGGGTTTGTCCGCTCCCATGTTTTTTATCCTGGAAAAATATGAGGAATATACGAGCTCTCTTTGTAAGAGACTCCTTGTAAAAATATCGCGAACGGCTTTCGATTGTAATTAACCGAAATGAAATGAAATTTAAATCCCAGGTTTAAAAATTTGAAATGAAAAAGAAGAAGGAGAAAAAAAGACGCGACGGGGACACAACGGGATGACGTACTACCGCGTTATACGTTCGATGGAGGGAAGAGCGAAGTCGGGCGCGACAACGCGTGAGATTTAGTCCGAGATGACTCAGGACGAGAAGGGAGGAGGAAGAGAAAGAAAGAGTGGAGGGGGGAGAAGAATCCTTTGCTATTTTCCTTCTCGCGGTTCGGATATTTCTTGTCTCTCGTCACGTGAGTTGCGAACCGTGCGCTTTGTGCGCCCCGCCGCATACGCGCCTTTGCACAAAGCTGTACGTGGCGTGCAACCTATACCCGCGGCCAAAGATAAGGTTACGTTAAGAAATTGCTTTCCGTGGGACGAAGCCAAACTCGCTCTCACGAAGCGCAATCTTTTCTCTCCCCGCACCATCTTTTCCCCCTTTCACTCCAGCCTCTCCACTCCTTTCGCGTTTCCCTTTTCTCCAACCCACCACCACCACCACCACCACCAACGTAGCATCCGTCCCTCACTTATACCACTTCACCCTTCGTTCCTGTCCACTTCCTTCCGTCGAGATGCACGCCGACAAAAGGCGACGGCCCCTCAAAGGGCGAAAGAATCCGTGCATCGCCTCCTCTCGCTACCACCTACACTCCGCACAGATTATTTCGTTACGATAGCATTTTCGCATTTTTCCTAGCTCTCTTCGAAGCCATGCGCGCCAAGGGATCGAGCGAGGCAAGGATCGAACTCTCTTCTTCCGATGAAAAGAATTCGATCGTAACGAGTTGAAAAATGTTCGGGCAAAAAGTTGAAGCTTCGTAAAGCGAAGCAATAACACGGACGATTACTCCGTATGTCGCGTTAATTTTCTCCTTTCCTTCTTTTTTCTTTTTTCTCTCCTCCCCTCTTTCGTAACATGGCGCCATCGTGCACACGCCGAGAACGATTAATTTGCCACGGTAAATTGACTCGGTGAAATATCTGGCTGTTAGTCGGCAATCCTGTGTACATTCGATGTATCCCATCGCCGCGCCCCGTAACCGCGTAATGCGCTGCATAACAACGACCGATAACGCTTTATTATATTTTACAAAACCGGTC
Organism: Apis dorsata; assembly: GCF_000469605.1. Lineage (NCBI taxonomy): Eukaryota > Metazoa > Arthropoda > Insecta > Hymenoptera > Apidae > Apis > Apis dorsata. The sequence goes on from NW_006263440.1 coordinate 1,018,234, forward strand.
AGCAACACCGGTCGCATTGCTGGACGAGGGAGAAGTCGATGCGCGCGGGGTGTAGTTGGTATTATAGGAGGGGAGGGGGTATGGATATGGGGAGGGGTAGGATTAAAATTAGTACGTCCATATTAACAACGGAGGCCAATTTATCGTATTATTTAAACTCGTTTTCAGCAAATAATCGGGTGGGCCAAGTTAATCTCATACATAAGTTATAATGAAAAGCAAACTCGACTCGACTTGTTGTTTAGAGACGGCTCGCTTATCGCTTATTCTTTGAGAAACCGCCTCCTTTTTTTTTTCCTCGTTTCCATTTTATTCGTCTGGTTAAAATTGACACGAGGGGAGAATGGGGAATTAATCGGGGCGGCTGGGAAAGAGACGAGAAGGGAAGGCCTCTCTTTCTCTCTCTCTTCCTCCCCGAGGAATTTGAAATACGGAGCGCGTCGAGACTTTGTCGAGACGTTAAATTAGAAATGGATGAGAAAAGATTGCTTAACGAAATGGGGAAAATCTCGTGTTTTCTCAAGCCCAATTCTTCAGTCAGATGATTTCGAGTGATGAAAAAGAAGCAAAAAAGAACGAGCGTTTTCTCGATGAATATGCATAATCTGTCCATTGTGTAACAAATTTACATGTAATAATTGCACGAAATATCTCGCGCTTGATCGAATCGTTTGGTTAGGTTAATATTATAATAAGACGATTAATATACTAATGGAATCGTAATCTATAATAAATATATCTGGAAAAATAAAACGGATATTCGAGCTATTCGATGAAAATGTTTAATCATCCATCGAGTGCAGAGATTATTCTATTAAACTAAGAAGGCGTTTGCTTCTCAATTTTTCAATCGTATGATAAAATTTTCACGACAGATCTATCACGTTCAAACGCACGTTGCGCGTGTATTTTACGTTAGCGTATAATAGAGAGGTCATACGACGATTATCAAGCGAGGGGAGATTAATTAACGGAAGCGTTTTACCGCTTATTAAGCGGAGGTGAAACCGGTTTATCCGTCGATCGTGTCACGTATCCCGTTATTATTATTAATTCATTTGCGAACGAGAGTTGGACGCTGGACAATCACGGTGAAAAACGATGGTCGGTTTTTGTTTTCCCGCCGCCATTAAATCCGTCCTCTCCCTCCCTCTTCGCTAATTCCAACGCGGTTGTTGAAAAGTTTTTGGCAGTCGTTAGTCGCCCTCGTTAGTCCAGCTAATTCAATGGATATCAATTCGTTATTAGTTATACATCGAATCCCGATTATAGTTAATTCAATCGGGTTCAAATATTTGGATGGAATTAAAAGCGACGCGAATAGAATTCAATCGCGAAAAGATCTCGTGAAACACCGCGTTCGATGTTTTCGATTTAATTAATTCTTCCTTTTTCTTCTTAATTATCCGCGAATTATTGTACGAATCAGATCTAATCGTCGATCTTTTTTTTCAAATATCTTTTCGAATATTTTTTATTCGCGTTAAAAAAAAAAGGAAGGAAGAAAGGAAGAAAATACGAGTTAAAGGACAAATCTACAAATCTACTTCGATTGCACGAAAAATAAGATCCACCAATGGTAGTCTCTGAAATGACAGAGAATCGAGAAAAGGGGATGGAATTAGTGTGAGCGTAATACGGTTTCTGGGTTGCACTGGCGCAGATGGCCACGGAAAAAGAAACGATCCCTTTCGTTGGTTGGAAACACGATAATCGATGGCCCCGTATCCACCGGCCAATGGATTCGATATCAAGCGGTGCAAAAATTCCAGCACGCCGCTCGGGATGTGGAGTATAAAAAAAAAAAAAAAAAAAAAAAAAAAAAATAGAGACAAAAGCGTCTGTATCCGCGAAACAGGCAGTCACCGAAAATGGCCGGTATGAATTAATCAACTGCGTCGGCTCTCGTGGCCTGTCGTTTATCGAGATTCATCCCTTCGTCTCCCTCCCCTTTTCTCCTCTCCAAATTCTGCTTTTATTATTTTTCTCCCCCCTGTTCGCTCCCTTTATCTCTTTGTTCCGTCCCCCTTTCCTCTCCCTCTCCCTCTCTCTCTCTCACTCTCACTCTCTTTTATTTTATTTTTATTCCACTCGCGAAAAGATAGATTTCGTTTCAACCGATTTCGAAAAGAATGGAATTGAAGTTCGGTACAATGCAGGAAAAGAATGCAAAAAAAAAAAAAAAAAGAAAAGAAAAAAGGAAGAAAAGAGAAAACGACTCGCATACCAAGAGATAACTAAACTGTATCGAATGTTTTACAGGGCCGTTTTTTAAATATTGACCCGATTCGAGCGGCTCACCGATGATACTTGACGCGCGTATATTCTATTATTTCTCGATCGTAGTACCATTCGACTGCCTTTTAATACCTCGCCCTTATTTATCGAGCAAAATCGCCATCCCTGGCTCGTTCAAAAGCACAATGAAACGGCGCACCGAAACCGTTCGAAACCGTTCCGCTTGTTTATATCACTCCCCAACCGTGATATCGAGCGGCCGCCGTTCCATCCACCCAGTTTATTCTGCAACGCGAATCGTCTCGCCGCGTATATAACCCATTTCATATAGAAATCAAATCCTCCTCCTTCGATCGTTCTTTCTACCCTTCTTTCGCGAAACGTAAATCTCTCCGTGCGATTTCTCGAAAGGAGTGTATTGTAACTGATAATAATAAGAAAGGATTAATGAACGTTTACGTAAAACGACCAGATCAGAGCAGCAGACTATTGTCTGTTGTATACGTAGCCCTTAAACGAAACCCTTTAACTCCGGCAATGGGGCGGGAGCTGTGACTGAGACATGGTCCTCCGGGGAGACGAGCAACCGAGATTTACGGACTCGATTCCCCCCTCCCCTGTATCGTTGCTGCTCACGTACGCAGACCGACAGGTTGTGAGTTCGCGCGAATCTGACCCTGTTGCGGTTATTCGTCCCAACACAGGCGAGTGTACCACCGGGAAAGGGTAGGGTTACCTCTTTCTTTTCTTTCTTTTTTTTTCTTTTTTCCCTTCCCGTTCCCGTACGACGTTCCTTTTCACGGAGAGAGAGTAAATCTCGACGACTTTTAAAAACCGAATCCGAAGGAAAGGTCCTCTCTTTTGAGAACTAGTGTGTGTGTGTGTGCATAGAGAAAGAGAGAGTATATTTGGCGCTCAACAGATTTGTGGTGAATGAGGAGAAAGGCTTGAGGTATGAATTATTAAAGAAAAAAAAGAAGAAAGAAAGAAAGAAAGAAAAAAGAGAAGAAGGTAGAGAACGGATTAAATCGCGGACGAGATAGAGATACGTCGTTGGAAAAGTAAATAAAGATTGAATTTTTACGTCATTGACGGGAGTAATATCGAACGATAATGTGGGTCGTGAAAAGTTTGATAAATCGGTCGTTCGACGCGTATAGAGGGGGGAGGGAGGAGTTTCACGAAGATTATTATTCAAACTCGTTTCGATCATCGGGTAAGAATTAGATCCTCGTCGGTAAAGAAGGGAAACGACAAATCGAGTTTCTCGATTGGAATGATAATACGCGTATTATAGCTCATTTTGGCACGCCCTTCGCCCACCTATATCCAGTTGTAGTTGCACGGCTGATTGCTACTCAATACCAGGATCTCTCGCTCATCCTGGTATAACCTCATATATGTATCTATCTGACTGCACGTTTCAGTAACAATGGCGCATTACGTCGGTTTAATCGATGATAAATCACACCGCGATATCCGTGACCGATATCTCCGCTTTTCGAGATTCACCGTTGAGAGAAATATTTATCGCCCGAAATGATGTACGATCGCGATTAAAACGCGTTAGATAACATTATATCTTCTTTGACCGTTTCCTTTTCTCTCTCTCTCTTTTTTTTTTTCTACAAATAAAATCGTACATCAAGCGAATTATCTTATGCCAAAATGTTATTTATAACGAATAACCGGTAATATCGTATATTAAAATCGGCCATTTTCAAGCGTTACCTTTGCAATTTTTCATTCTATCTTATCTCGTATCTCTTTACAATGAATATTTATAATTTTTTGTAATCTCTATTTATTTAATCCATTCACTCCGACACAATCAATTTGATTCCATCTTCCTTTTTCATTATCCTTTTCGTTCGGAAATTTTATTTCCAGATTCCCAGATAAGTTTTCAAAAGAATTTGAAAAAATTCGTATTCAACGTGAAAATCACACGGTATCTGCAGCAATTTCGTTGTATTATTCGAACACGAATGGTAAGAAAAACCTGGGGAGGGTGAAAAAAAAAAACTTTTCCGAACAACAATACGTGGTAGGATATAATGCGATTGTGTGCGCGATCCGCCTCGCGAAATCTTTCGAAAACCGTATCCAAAAATGGCGTTTCGCGTTTATGCAAATATTCCATTCGCGCACGGGAGAACGATACGGAAACAGTCGTATCCCTATACGTATCTAAAATTCAGGATCCATAAATCCCAAGTTTTCTCAATTCCAAACTACGCCAATTGGCCGGGAAAAACAAGCCCAAGAGATGTACAGTCCGCGTTAGAGTTTAGCAAACAGCTATTAGCGTCGAAGGAAGAAAATAAAGGGAGAAAGAAACACGACGAAGACGCGTCGGGGAAAGGAGGAAGAAGAGAAGAGAAGAAGCGTACCGCGTTAACTTTTAACGATATTACTTGGCTCTCCCGATTAACTCGAGCCCTAAACAATCTCCGCGTTTCCACGAGCAGGGCGTAGTACGACACAGGTGTGAAACGGTGTCTCAGCGCCGCGACGCCCCGTACGTGTGCCGCCACGTACATACATACATGCGGCCCAAATAGCTCGCACCGCCCAGGGGAGAACTCCATAAAGACTGATTTACGCGCACGATTTATGAAGACCGTTCGGTTTTCTGGCTAGTATTTCACCTATGCAGGCCCTCTCTCTATTTTTTCCCCAAACCTTTTTCAGATTCCCTCGTTTTCTCGACCGCTTGGCTTCCATTTTTCTATCCTCTCCTCGCTTTTTCTCTCTCGTACGGCGTTCCTTATATGTCCTATAATTTTTCTCGATTCTTCGACCGAGAATTCGGGAGCGATATTGTTTCAAAATAAAAATATCTCGACTCGTTGTTCGTTCGATCTTAAGGAATGAACGAATGAATGAATATTCAAGGCTCTGTAAAAGGTAAAAGGGTGAAAGAATGGGATCGTGTACGAAGTAACGAATTTTTGCGGTATGATTAATAAAAAGAATTGCAATCGACTTTCCAATATAATTCTCGGTTATCCGCCGACTTGTCGATCCTATCGTTGACCGTGCTTCGAGCTATACAGTATCGAATTCGAATAAAAAGAAATAGCGCTCGACGCGTTCCTCCTCGCTTCTCTTTTTCCCTTCTTTTCTCTTTTCAACGAAAACGTCGTCGAATAATTTGTTATTACGCGATTCTGCAACGTACGAGAGTTGTATCGGTAAATGGGATTTTAAAACTTTTGACTTGTAATTTTGTTAATAATTACACAAAATTACATTCGGGATTTAATTATTTCGCGTTTCATTAAACTCTCGTAATATCGAGTTATATCCGCGATACAAATTATACTCCCACTGCGAACAATAAGTATTTGTTCGCTACATTTATGCGTATTTCCGTTTAATTCCGACTTTACTCCTAATTTATAGGAAGCGTCGATGCAGATCGTCGGTTAGCTATCGCGCACGTTTAACATCGGAATTACTAATCTCTCTTTTCTAAAATATACATATTTATTCGTCCTATTTAAATATCGTCGCAAGAAACGGAAGAAATAACTGGCCTTTCGTCCTTAACTCCTCAAGAATCCATTGATCGTGAAATTGAAAGTGGGCGAGCGATCAAAATTAGCCCACTATAAGGTTCGTTTCTTCCTCCTATGAAAGAGGTACGCGGTGGGTCGGCTGTAAAAGGTTATGAAAAGGGTTGGCCACGACGAAGCTCGTGGGTATACCGGTCATCTTTCACCGTGAATGAATCCGTGTATTCGAAGGCTTTGCGCGCAAAGGCAGCGAGGGAGGCAAAGGGCTGCTTTCACGCAGCCCTAGGATTTAACTTTCCAACCGAGAAGGCTGGGCGAGGGTTGCAGCCGCCTCGCGAGGGGCTGGATCGAGTGCGAGCGCCGTAAGGCTCGTCGAGGAGAGGGGAAAGGGAGGGGAATCGAAAGGACGAAGGGCCAAAGGACGGAGGAAGAGGTAGACGGGCGGGGCGCGGACAAAAACAGGGTGTCGCGACAGAGCGCTCGACTCGGACAAAGGAACACGGTAACGGGCCCTGGGCAAAAGGTTAATCTTCCTTTTTTGCACGGTTTAACTCCTCCCTCGGCCAACCTGTCCCCTCCTCCTCCTCCTCCTCCTCTCGCCGATTCATCCAGATCTCCGCGAGCCGAGAACTATTATTCGAATAACGCGGCGAAATTTATAACTCCGACCGTACCGCCGGTAATCATGGCCGTGGAACAGTTCCTCCTTTATTCCAGTTAGCTTTCGGCTTAACAGATTTCACAGTCGACCGAAACCGCTTTCGAGGAACCTTCTACGTACGCGATCTTTCATCTAACGTTATTATCGCGCTCTCTCTATAGATCTAACTATCGACGGCGTCGATATACTCTCGTGCTATGCGCATTACGCGGATCTCTTAAAGAGAAAGCCGCGATACTTTACGACGACGAAATGAAACTCGAGGAGGAGGAGAAGGAGGAGGAGGAGAAGAAGAGGCCGCTTTATTTCGGAAGAGGCGACGCGATGAGACGGTGCAGGTATGCCGTAATGAAATTCATCGCGCGGCGATATTGAATTTCAGAATCACGGTTACTTTCGCGACAGCCGAGAATTACCTCGGAAAACGGAATTTCGGGAACGTTTGCAATAATGGAGGCCTTCGCCGGCCTCTGTTTACAAGTAGCGCGCGGAGACCCCGAATGGCGGCCGAAACTGGCTTGGCACACGCTACCGTCTCCCG
>NW_006263440.1:1025442-1028041 GCF_000469605.1 Apis dorsata
ATTACGAGCAATAATTTTCGAGAGCCGGCCTAAGTCGGTTTCACGAGTCGCGGCACGCGCCGCCTCGTTATTAGACTTTATAACACGGTCTTACGTACGTTGATTCGCGCTGTTGAGCCCGATGTATCGCCGGCATATGCTTCTTCTCCGAAGTAAGGAGAGAAGATAATCCTTCTCCCTTCGATTATCATCGCCACAAGTCGAACGAAGCCGGAGAGCGAAACCCCTCCCCCTCCTCCGTAATAAAGGTCTCTCTATCTCGGCCTTAATGGGTGCAGATGTTGTTACGTCCGGGGACGGCTTAAACTACTTCTGGACAGCTTTATCCCGTCGACTCACCGCGACACGAAACGGCCGACCAATCGTACCGCCTTCCACTCGGATTAACAATGTTGTACGACGAACCCGAACCACCGCTCTAATTACGCTTTATACCGGTGTATTACACCGGCCGATACGTATCAACGAAATTACACCGTGGCCTTCTCCTCCTCGTCGCTTTTATCGCCAATGTCCGTCCGCCAGATTTTACCATCGGAAGGAAGGGGTCTGTGTGTTTTTTTTTTTTTTTTCAAGAATCAAAGGCCTCCCTCTTCGTCGACTCGATTTCTCGCGGGCCAATGGCACTTGGACTAATTGCTCGCGCTAACGAACAACGTCCTCGTTACGTGGGAGGACAGGAGAAGTTCGAACGAATTTTCGAGAGTTTTTTCACGCCGCCGCACCCCGATGGAGGGAGTAGCCCTCCTTTTCTTCCCAACCTTTTCTTCCGACTCTTCCAACTTTTACGATATCCTCTTCCCTCCCTCCGTGGAGGATTTAAGCGGCTTTCATTAAACTCGGCCGTCCGTTCGTGCGAGTCGTAAGACAGATTAGTACCGGGAACTTAATGGTCGTGACAATTAAACGGGAGTTTTGACGCAAAAACGGTTTTCTCCGGTAATCACGTTCTACTTTCAACAACTGTACCCAGGGATCGTTCGAGTACACATCCAACTCGCATCGGTTGCCGTCCAAAACCGCGTAAGAATTAAACAATTCCCTTTACTTACGTTCTATTCTTACTTTTATTCTTATAGTTAAGAGACTCCGGTTTTCTGATCCCCGTCCATTAATCGTATCCACGAAAAGACGAATTGTCCCGACAGACGACTCGTCTAAAGCCAATTCAACCGCTCGTCTCACCGCTAATTCCATTTTCATTCCATTTTTAATCACCCTTCCAACATCCCTGGGCGAAAGAAGCAAGCGTGAGAGGGAGATACAATGTATCGTTCGTACGATTTCTCCTCCTTCCAACGATTCGCGTTAATTAATCATTCGTAAAGGAGACCGATAATCGGGAGAGAAGGAAATCCGTGCTCGTCTCTCATCTCTCGCTCTTTCCTCGCCTCTCTTCTCTCCCCCTTATATAAGGAGGAGGAGGAGGAGGATTAATTAACGCGCCGGTTGCCTCCATCGTACAACGGGCAACGATCTTCTTCTTCTTCGTAATTGGCGCGAGTGGAGAGTTGTCCCTTCGCGGCCTTCGTTCCCACGGCTTATTTTAAATGCGACGTGAAATCAGCTTAATAGCGAAATCGTGGCCCGTCTTATTCGACCGTTTCCAACTTCTTCGCTCTCGTCTCAACGCTCCTAGCAACGTCTAGGACAACTTGGAGGAAAGGAAAATCCTAACGGAGGAGGGGGGGGGGGCAACGAACCGTGACACTTTTAAGCCGGCCAGGCTGAGACTTAAGGACTTAACGTCGAGCCTCGGCTTCCCTTGTTATCGTCGAGATCGTCCCGGATGATGACGATTATAAATCAAGCGGCCGCCACTCGTTAACTTCCACGCGCCGCTTAGAGTGGAGTGGAGTAGAGGTGGAGTAGGGGGGAAATCGAGGCCGTACCGTGACCCGGATCTCGATCGAGTAATAATAATAATTGGTGGTAATCGGTCGTATCGTGCAATTTTAAAAAGGAAAATTTTGAAAAGGCTTGAAATGAAATTCTATTCCTCCCGATTGATTCGTCCCGAAACATCTCCTAGAAAAAAATTGAAAGTGTTTAATCGGTTGGAATATCGGTTTATATACGTACTTTATTTCTTATCGAATTTATCGTTGAAGATAATTTGAAACGAAAAAAGAACCCATTCCGCGAAATCTCTCTCTCTCTCTCTCTCTCTCTCGCACGCTGGAAGCTTAACATCCAGATCTGATCTTGGATAAATTCTTGAAGGGGGAAAGGGAAAGCCGGGGAGACGGAAAACGAGAGAATTAGGATATCTCCCGTTTCTTTATATCTCCCGAGGAAAGAACAAATTACGACGATCCTCTATCTAGCAGGTGAACGGCGACATTACGAGGTGGCGGTGGAGCTCTCTTCCCTTCCACCCCTTCCTCGTTTCGAGCGCTACCCTACTCGAAATCGTCCGAGCGGCAAGGGTAGAAGTAACGCTTCAAGTTAGAAATTAGTAGCGTTGCCGGCCGTTTAAAAGATAAAAGCAAACTTTTCCCATTAATGCCCCGCAGCCCTCCCGGGGTGTGGAGAGTTGATGGCGTCGGGTTGTTGGCGGCGCCACCGCCATCCGACTCGATCGCGCCTCTTCCGCCAG
>NW_006263440.1:1028269-1033119 GCF_000469605.1 Apis dorsata
ACGCGGCTCCCTGTAATTATTTAAAAAGTTTTCGCTCCTCGAGAGTCGCTGTGTGGATGGATCCAGGTATCTGGTTATACAGCGTTACATCTCTGCGACGGATACGTTCCTCAACTCGGCGCGTGTCGTTCGATCACCGATTCCGTTCCTCGCAGGCCGAGGATCTGCTCCTTTTCTCTTTAATTAGGATAGTTATAGTTATATACTTTGAATTTATCAAGAATTCGATCAAGAAGAAGATTAATTGTAATTGGACATGTCCTTTCTCGATTGGAAATCGATTGATCCACGTCCACGATCGTTTGGTAGTGTCGAAGATTCGGAGGATTTATGTCGTGCACGGTAGAAAGGACAGTGTCATGGCGTTAACACATCGTAGCATTGTACGGTATAATTTGGGACTGGAATCCCTTCGAAAATGCCGTAAATGGAACTATTGCGCCCGTCCGTCCGCTCATCTCCCCCTTCTCTCTTCTGGTGTTCATCGGGCGGAGCCACGCCTGCACATCCGTTTCCGGCTATTTTTGGCAATTTTCATCCATTCACGCGGGCAAATAATACGCGGGCGGTGTGTGGAACTCGCCGCGCGGTCATTTGAAAGGGAAATCGCGTTTTCCCGAGGAAAAATTTGGCGGCCAGCGACGGGGAAAAAATCTGGATTATGTTTCGACGCGGGTAAACGTCGCGGCAACGAACGAACGAACGAACGAACGAAATCGTCGAAACACGGTGTCGAAAATGATTTGGAACGAGGAGGAGCGAGGGTATTGAAAATAGGTTTCGTCCAATTTTCCAACTTGCCTCTCCTCGATTTTATCATCAGGTTTCACGTTTATCGACGGATTCGATCGCATCGAATTGTCGCCACGTGGAATTTCGTTTGTCCATCTTGTAATTTCGTTGTCTCGCCCATTAGGTCCCGATATTATTACGTCAATTTTCTGATTTCGTTAATCCCAACTGTTTAACCAAGAGCAATTTCGAAAATACATTTATGATTATATACGTACGCTCGCCGTACGTTGTTGAATTTCCGGCAATGATTCACGATCGACGGTGTTTGCGCGTAAATTTATACCGCGTGTATTTTAATTTAGTAAATGTTGGTTTCCTTTCATTAATTATTTGACCCCCGCCCTTTGTACAAATTGCTTTATTCCGATCGTAATTTTAATTAATTAATGCACTGCAACTTCCCTCAAGTTAAAATGTTCCATCCGCCACTTCATCATATTTCCGTGCAAATATTTCAAGTTCCACGCGCCTTTTGCCTTTGCGAGCGAAGTCGGATCGCGCGTTTTGAAACAAGAAGAGTAGAAAGAGGAGAGATAAAAAGAAGAAGAAGAAGAAGAAGAAGAAGAAGAAGATGTTACTTCAAAGAAGATAAAACTAGAGTCCTCTCGTGTGTCGATTCAAATAAACGGAGAACTTTAATTAAAGAAGACGGTACATATTAGCCGTGAATTAGTGACCAAATATTAACACTCAACGAGACAAAATTTGTCCAAGACGCGTAAAGTAATAACAATATTTCTTTCTTTTCTTCTTTCTTAATTAGATTACTATCCAATTGTAATTCATTCAATCATCTTCCACCTACGTTCGCATTTCTATTATTTCCCGCTTCATCAATCTATTTCGCTCAACTGAAACAGTGGTAGCCAGCTTCTATTCTCGGCTAGGTTCGAGTCTCGTTGTAAACGAAGCGTGTGCGCGAACCGAAATTTACAAACTCAAATGGAATCCTGAAAATTACTCGCCGGCTCGCCATTAAAATTGACAATCCGTGAGGCTTGACACCAAGTTAAACGACGCCGCTACTATTTTCTCGCTCTCGAAAACGGAATTTTTTATTATATCAGAGTGCCGTTCTCTGCGTTCTGCGCGGCAGGAAAAATAAAAAATGTAAAAACGAAATGAAACAAAATAGACCGAGCGAGGGAAATGAGGAAATGAAAAGAGGAATTGAAAATTTCGCCTCTATTTATATTTATTGCAACACCAGCCGATCCATCGGTCGTTCAACAACGGTTAAACGTTCGCTTTACCATTTGTTGGCCACGGATGAAAAAATAAAAAGAAAAGAAAAGGAAAGGAAAGGAAAGGAAAGGAAAAAATCGTACCACCACGAAAATCGTTATCATACACAGAACGAGCGTTTCGCCTTCAGAAAGAAACCCTTTGTGCCCTTCTCCCTTTGATTTCTTTCCCACCTTTAACCGTGAATCAGCGCGTAAAAAGTAATTAACGCCGGGAACAAGAGCATTCTGTATTCATTATGCGGAGGCCGCTTTGCCATGTACGTATGATATCGTCGCGTTAAACGCGCAGTGAAAACGCCTTATACGACGCCCGCTTTGAACCGAAGCTCTCCGAAGGCTTTCGACCCTTTCCATCGCCTGCTAGATCGAGCGGCTGATAAAATTACACATCGATGTAAATTGCCGGGCGAATCGGGCCCGTTGAAAAGCCTATTGTTCGTCACGAATGATAAATTCACGTTCCATCGATTGGCCGATATTACCGATTGTCTGCCATAGTCGGAACTCAATTGAGACACTTTGCTGAGAAGTTTCGCGAACGAGAGTTATAATAAGATTTTTATGCGTAATTGGCTTATATATATATATATGTAGAGAGAGAGAGAGAGTTTCGTCGGAAAATTTACTTTCTTAATCTATTCAAAATTATAGATGAAAATTACGTACGTGTATAAATAATTAAGGGTGGAATAATTCAAACGATATCTTGTATACACTTGCTGTACCCGAAGAGAACAAGTTTCTCGGAAGCTTAAAGTCAGAATTATTCAATAAGATCGATCGCGTGGCTCGATTTCATGGTGGTACTTCAGGCTCGAACGGTGGGAAGCCGAGGTAGTGGTACTAGCTTCGTGAGTTTACAACGGAGGGGGAAGGTTGACGATCCTTCTTGGAACCGAGCAAAAATGTTGGAGGAAAAAAAAAAAGGAAAAATAAAAAAAAGAAGGGAAGGAGTAAACAAGGTAAGAAACAAAAGAGGAAAGAAGAAAATAGGTAACGCAGCGATCGTAACACGTTCGAGACACGTGTACGCGTATAAAATTTAATAAAAAAAATTCTTACAGTGCATACCTCGTAAAAGTTTCTTTACGATAAGAGGTTGGCCAGGGCAACTGTTCGAAAGGAGAAGCCGGAAACGGGAAGCTCAAACACGGGAGGAGCTATATAAGAGTTGCCTGGAAGAACCGCGAGCCACCGAAAGAACTAATATATTCTGCCAGACAGAAATAAAATTATTCTGTCTGAAAGGGTATTATCGATATCCCGCAGATATCGAGGCCTTTGCACAGTCTACACCGTTCATATTCCAATCGGTCCAAGGATGTTTTCTTTTTCTGAAATTAATTTCACCCTAAGGCGAATTGATCCGACTCGTTTCTTTCCCCCCACCCTTCTCTCGCCGTGTCGTTTCACCTTTAGAAATTGACCCTTGATGAACAAGTCCTTGATCTCTATCCTTGGTCCGCTTCATCCTCCGATATTAAAAATAATACGCCCGTTTCCGGTTCTTCGTTGGTTCCATTCCATTCCTCCACCGAATGTATTTCCTTTTCGATCGGATAGACAAGGTTATACTACACGAAAATAGAAAGTATGACGCGGTAATATAAAAAAAAAACTATTCCGATATCTCGATCATTAAGTGGTGCTAAGGTATAAGGACGAAGTATTTATACCTCGAAGGTGGTGCAGATGTTCTTATCTGGAATTTGGAATAGGTCAGGGCGAGCGAAAAATTTGAATAAGCGACAAATTAAAAATTATCCTCCTTTCGAGATAAATCGAAATTCGTTTTAAAGGTTCAGGATTTCTAACAATCTCTATTGTTTATCGTTCGAAAGTTATTATTTTTGAAATGGTTAAAAATTTTGGAAATTTCAAATACGAAGATTTTAGAAAATTGAACGAATTTCAAAATTTTCCAATCGAATTATCGTTAGTGTTTTTTCTATATCGAGATGACTTTAAAATGATAATCGCATACGTGTTTGGAGATTTGGATTTACGAGATATAGAAAGGTACAGCGAAAAAGCATTAGGAATAAGGGGATATTCCGGGTATTAGCGTTAAAGTGTGCTAGCTTGTGAACCGAGCAGCTAAGAGCCAGAAAGTATATAGACAAACTTACTTTATATAATTGCGACGTTGGCAACTGTTCGAAATAGACTAAAAATTTAAACAAAAAAAAAAAAGAAAAATTAAAATATCAATTAAAAGAATCGAAGACCCAACCTGTTGTCTCGTTATTACTTCAATGAAATAACGTTATTCCAACGCATAAAGTATCCTCCCCTAAGAATCTTGAGAATCGAAAGCGAACTCGGAAAACGAGTTCTTTTCTTTCCAATTAAAATTTAATCTCACCTCACCTCCCGGCGAAGAAAATTGGCGATACCGACCCCCTTGTTATCGGCGAGATGATCGGGTAACATCTCTCCCTCGTGTTCCACCCTTATCGTCCAAACTAATCGGGCACAATTCCACCGTGTTCCACCGTGGGGGAACGAGCAAGGGGGAAGAGCAAGTTCCCGGTGTAAAAGTCAGCTTCGAGCGTGGCTGAATATTAAAACATCTCGTTGAATAATTCTCGGCCGAGCGGCTGAAAATAGCGAAGAAAGAGAAGAGATCCAACGAGGGTAGGTATATACGCCGCTCGTTCCACGTAGATCCGGCGGGCGTGCCGGCGCTTGTCCCGCTGAGAAAGACAATTTCAGGTTAGGAAGCACTTCATCACTAATGCATAAAGCCGTGGGAGAGAGAGAGAGAGAGAGAGAGAGAGAGAGAGAGAGAGAGAGAGAGAGAGAGAG
>NW_006263440.1:1033305-1037051 GCF_000469605.1 Apis dorsata
CGGATGGAGAGAGGGTGAGGCTAGGTGGTAAGGGGGTTTAACCGACGGCAGCCATGTTTGTATAATATATTCGACTGCAATAATAGAGTCACTTTGGAAGTAGCATTACCTGCTTGCTCTACCACGTTGGCTTCGTAGATTGCAGCAACGACTGTTTGCACTCGCTAAATATAATAAGGGCAGAGGTTCTCAGATTCGCGATATTCGCTCGCGACGGTTGAAAGTAAAGGGTTTTGTTTTCGAGTCGTGCCCCGCTTCTCGGTGAATCGACCAGTTGTCGCGCCAGTTTGGCCGTTGTCGGACGATGGCCCAAGATAACTGGAATTTTCGCTTTGGGACCGCGTCAGGGGAACGTGACTCGTCGCACGGTTTACGCTCGTAATTCGCATAATGAACCGACTCTTGGTTGCCGGTGTGTTTAGCGCCAACCTTCCATCTCGTTCGGGGATGTGTGTAAACGGAAATTGGATTAGGTGATGATGGTTATAGGTGCTCTGTGACGTGGATCTCGTGGATTTAGGCAAGGAAACGTAGTCGTAGATTTGAAACTTGGAAATTTAGCTAGCTTGGTTTGGCTAACTCTGAAATCTTTAACCATTCGTTTAGAAATGATTTTCAAACGTGAGTGGATAAATGTGATCAAATGTGCTGTGAATAATCATTCGAGACGGTTAATCAAGCGCTACAAGAACAAAGAAAATAGAATACGTTCAAATGCAATTTGTACAATTTGCAATCAACAAGACTTCGATATTCTTATCCGCAATCTGTCGCGTCGTCTCGATCCAATTTCCGAGTTTCCTTTGGGACTGAAAGAATTACCGTAACTTTTTTAACGCGTCGTAAATCGTACGTAGCTCGAGGACAGAGGGACAGGAACATTATTCCGACAAGCTTGCCGGTGTACAAACGTGGTCGAAGGAGACGCAATGGCACCACGCCAACATCGAACTTTGTCGCAGAATTTTCCAAAAGAAAAAAAAAAAAAAAAGAAAGGAAAAATGCTGCCGTGCCATCTTTCGACGTATCGAAATATCCTTCGTGCCAGACTACGAGACTACGAGACCTTAAAAAGAAAAAGAAAAACGATGATTCTTTTCTATTTATCGATAATTCAATCCCCAAGTCATCAAGACGCAACAAAGTTCTCAAAGGACGATACTTCTCTTTTACTTACTTTTAATATTAACCCAAAAGAAGAGTTCGATTAATTGGCGAAAAGATAAAATTAAATTTGAAAATTCCTCCGCCCATGATTCGATATATTAGATAGGCGGAATAAATTTTCCAGGATAAATATCATCAGGTGGCGCATCGATTTTCCATATTATTAAATCGTACGAACCGATGATGCATTATTGATTAACTGGATCCGCTTCCTCCCGCGTTAACAGTATTCGTTTCCACCCGTTTCCAGATCCACTGGAATCCGACTCCGTTCTTCGTTTAACGCTCTTTGTCCCCGTTTGCGTTTGCTCTGTCCCTCCCTCTCTCCTCCTCCTTCCCCTCCCCTCCCCTTTGGTGGTTTCTTTTCATTCGCCGGTCGAGTGTCCCTCGTCACCCCTTTTTCGCTGCTCGCCCTCGCTAAACGGCGAATAATCGTCTGGCCATGAGCCTGATCCTTTTGTTTCCGTAGGAACAATGCGGTCTTCCAGTGTCTCGGCTCGTCCCGCAGCTGCGTCTGACCGCAGCCCGCCCGTTACTACTTGAGAACTTCGACTCTTTCCTTCTTCTCTTCTCTCCGCTCTCCTCTTCCCCTCTTTGCCCTTCGCCTTCGTCAACCGTTCGACCGCGTAACTGTTGAACGCACCTGCCTTCCCTTCGCGGTTTCCCTTCCTTCGGAATCCGGGCGAATTTGTTTTTTCATTTTGTCGCGAAAAAACGGGGGAGGGGGAGGCAGATTTTTATCCTCGAGGCGGAATAACGTGGTATATTTTATTTTTCCGAATAATTATGGAGGAAGGATAATGGCAAAAGCTTGCGGGAAACGAAAAGCAGATTATTCAGGGGAGAAGGGGGATTAATACAGGCGACCTCAATGGAGGATAATGATGCCGCCTTATACGAAATTTTCAACACGTATCGTGCGTTATAATCTCTGTAAGGAGAGTTTGAAGGAGGATGACGATGATCGTATCGAAAAAGATACGTGCTGATTTTTTTCTTAAAGTTATAGTTTCGTATCGTACATTCGTAATTTAATTTTGATAAAGTCTGGAAAATTTCGATAAAGTTTGGAGCGAGTGTTACGGTTGATTCAAAGGCATCAAGTACTCGCTGTACTGCTATCGTTGAATTTTAATTCAAGATCAACACGATAATTGTGAAAGGACACGTTCCCTCGTCGTTTTTTTGGTTCCACGAGTTTTAATGAACTAACGGCACGCAACATTTCCGGGGTGAAAGCAGGTCAAGCGGGACCTGACTCTCGCTTCGCTCGTACGAAACATACTTTAATATCCTGCCAATTTAATATCTCTTCTTCGCCCTCCTCATCTTTGCCTTCTTCTCCATTTTTTCTCCACCGCTCTTTCACTATTTTTTCCTTTTTGATGAATTCTCTTTCTCATTCTCTTTTCCATATCATTCCTTTCCCTTCTCCGTCACTTTCTTCCTCTTCCATATATCATTCGCCCTCATCTTTTTACTCTCTCTTTCATTTTAATAAAGTGTCGCCCGCGAAAGATCCGGGAAAAGTGGATACAGCGCAATCGCATTTTCCCTCGACCTAAAACCCCCCCCTCTCCTCTTTCTCCCTTTGCCATTTCTCGCGTGGTTCGCAAACCGGTTGCCGCGCATTTTACCCAGTTTTCGCCACTTTTTTTTCCCCCCCGCCAGGAAAGGATAACTGAGAATCCCTGCTGTTATTATATTTAACCAGCGCAAATGCCGGCCGTTGTTGTAATCTTAAAGCCGTGCTACGATATGCTCGGGTCTTGGAATAGCAGCCACGAATACTTCGTTACGGGCCACGGCGCGCAGCAACTGAGAATATTTGAAGTTCATGGCAACTGTTTGTTGTGCTCGTCCTCTCTACGATTATGGTAGTGACGAGACGGCGAAGACAGAAGCCTCGAGGCTCGTTTCCTCGGCGAAGGAGGAAAATTTAAATATCCTTTTCTCTCGAGGAAAACTTTCTTCGGGTGAATAAAATTATTACGAGACACGGTACACATCCCATATCCCGTGCGATAATAATGGTATTATACTTCCAACGGAACGAATATTATTCCATTCATTTCTCCATCCTGCCATGATTTTCTCATTCAGCAGCAATTCGGTTCAATCGAAGACCAAATAGATCCCTTGGAAAATCGATCGGCGCGCGAGAGAGAGAGAGAGAGAGAGAGAGAGAGGCGGTCGTTAGAGGTTTTAATGCGCGATATAACTCTTGTATCCCGCCGCTTTATCGAATCCGCCATGTGCGCGGGACGAAAATTCGCATTTAACCGGCCGTACCATCCGCCTAACGTATATCTAATAACGGTCATTTCGACCAATTGTCATTTGTGTCCTTATTGGTTTCCAATATCACGTCAATAATTTCCTCCCCCTCCTCCCTCCCCAACTTAATAGCCATTTTCGGTTCGGGCACAAAGGAAGAATCTCTCATCGTTGTCGCTTCAATGGAACATCCTCCCCTCCTCCCCTGTCCCCTAACATCTCCCTCCAGTCCAGATTATTCGATTACTTCACCCAACCCCGCTTTGCCCGCTTTTTATCACCCCTTCTCTTCCTCCTCCTCC
>NW_006263440.1:1037363-1037585 GCF_000469605.1 Apis dorsata
GTTGCGCGCGTACTTCCACGAGGGATAGGAGGGCGCGTAGTTTTACATCATCGTTCAAGACTGACAAGATTAAAGTCCAGTCTCGGAGCGGGCATATTATTGGAAAATGGAGCCGCGGCATCCCTATACGTGCGCCGTATACCGAGATGGCCTGGGGGAGGGCAAGAATTGATTCGAAACGGTCGGACGACGGTCAACTATTCGAGCCGGCCTGAACCCCGG
>NW_006263440.1:1037680-1037995 GCF_000469605.1 Apis dorsata
CAAACCCTCCCCCTTCCCCCGTGGATCTCTCGTTGTTGCCTCCAATGGCCTCCACGCCACGTAAGCCACACTCGTTTTATTCCGTATCTCCTCTCTCGCTCCTCCTTCCACACCTTCCAATGGATCGTGATGCCACTCTGCTCCGTGAGAGGAAGAGAGAGGGAAACGGAAAGGGATGCTCCCATCCCGAGATTAGTGGCTCTAAATCAGCCGCGGAAACGTCGGTCCATGCGGTCGAGCGGGGACCTTGGGGGGGTTGGGGAGGGAAGAGGGAGGGGGATGAAGGCGAATAATCTAGCCGGCCAACGGCGCGTG
>NW_006263440.1:1038051-1038664 GCF_000469605.1 Apis dorsata
GATTAAGGAAGTCTGTGGTCTTTCCGAAATCTCGGCTACCATCTCTACGATCGCCAGTCGTCTGGTTGTGGGATCCGGGGTCAGGGGGAACCGTTCTAGAAAAAGTTAGGCTTGGAGTTGGGACGATGGAGGTTGACGTGATATACGTTACGTATATAGAGAGTGGCGAAAGAGTCGAGATTGAAATGTGTGAATGAGTTTTTTTTTTTTTTTGTTTGTTTTTTGAAAACGCAAGTGATACGTCGAAATATCGGAATAACGTGTGAAGTAATAGAACGTAATAAAATTTTATATATATATATATTTTTTTTCGTTCATAGCAATTAAAATATCGCTTTGTTTTGAAATACGCGGCAAACTCTCGCTAAAAAAAAAAAATAACACAGTAAATATTTTCGAAACTATAAAAATTACCCTTCAAAATCAATATCGAGGGGATAAACTTAATCACACGTACGGTTGCGTGTACAAACAACGATTTCGCAACGTAAATAGCGAGATAACGCAATTTTTTCGAAACGGGAAATCCATACTCTCGTTTCCACCCGGCCACGCCACGTTTCAAGAAATCGTGCAACGACTCTCGACTTTCGGGGGAAAGGCGACAGAAACG
>NW_006263440.1:1038875-1042661 GCF_000469605.1 Apis dorsata
TCGTTGACCACGGAAATGGGGAATAATTCTGGGAAGCACCTCTCTGCCGCGTTTCTGGATGCAACCGAGGGACGATACGGGCCATTGTCACCCTCGAAACGAGTAACCCTCGGAGGCGAAAGCATTTAGATAAAAAATTGCGGGCAAGAAGAGGAGGAGGCGCTTTATCCTTCCTCCAACGCCAACCACCATCGTGCATCGGGTATATGGCTCGGAGAACGAATATCTCGTCGCGAGCTAAGGGTTGGAAAAATGTATTTTCTTCTTAAAAATTATATTCCCACCCTCTCACTTTTCTTTCACACATACACATCCCTCGCCTCTTTTTTCTTCCTCCCTCTTTTCCGTCCTCTCTTGGTCGACTTGCCTCCACGCTTCAGGTCCACGCTCCAAAAAAGACGATCCGCTTGCGAATCTTTCGTCGTTCCTTTTATCCAACCCGATAAATCCTCGACAACGGTGGCCAGAAAAGAAAATTTTCGCAGCCAGGCTATCCGATCTATCGCGTTGAAACGATATTTCGATCCAACGAGGACAGATTCGACCCTTCAACCTACCTTTTTCCCAATTTCGTTAATACCGCGGATGATCGAATCTGATGACGGAAAACACAATCGGACAAATCATGCTTCCTAATAAATCGAAAGGATAGAAGAAAAGACGTTAAACTTCGACGTTTCTCTCGAAGAAAATCGACGAGTATACACGTAACGAGATCGAATGCGCTATTTATTAACGCCCAATGATAAATCGCACAGTAACCGAAAAAGCCGCGATTTCTACAAGTTTCGTTTAATTTGGAAGAGTTTGGGTCGCAATCGTTCCAAAGTTTGGGAAATATTTACGCTGTGAGAGCGTAAAAAAGAAAGAAAGAAAAAAAAGAAATTGCACGATCGTCACGTAACGCATTAAGCCCCCACTTTGCGTGTAGGAGGAAAGGAAGGGAGAGGGGGCGCAATATTTTTTCCCCTCCTTCCGTGTATTTGTATCCGGTTTCGCTGAGCCGCCTTCGAACTTGCAAGTTTCCGAGGTTTAATTTCGCCGGCGCGATAAGACAAACGATCGGTCATAACTTAATATCCGTCTCATTTCCATACGGCGCGCCGCGCTCCGCTATTTATTACACTTTGGCAACGCCTGCAGACAGCCAATTGCGTGCATCTAAGAATGGCTCCGCGGACCCATGATTTATTTCTACGGCGAATATGATCCCGCCGCCCGTGTGTCGGTGCCGATCCGCTGCAAATTTGCGATACCGTAAACTTCCACCCCGGAATAGATTAGCGGGGGAAGGGCTCGTTCCTTCTCGATCTCCTTTCCTTCTTTTCTTCTCTCTCTTTCTCTCCTTTTTTCTTTTCTCCGTTCTCGATCGTTACGTTTCGATTCGTTCAGCGAGAGCAACATTGGAATTTATTTCTTTCCGTGTTATTCGCGTGTTTTATATGCAAGAATACTGTCGAATATTGTGTAATTTCGATCTTTTCTATTTTTTTCTGAATTAAGCCGACACCGATTCGTCCAAAATTCTTCTGCTTTTAAACATAAAATCTCTAAATTTATTTCAAGTCTTTCTCATATGTTTAATTTTCGATACAACAAGCAGAGCTCGTTACATCGAGAATTAAAATATACATGAGATCGTGATTGTTACGTCGATTCCTCTAGTCCTATAAATTTTCAAAAGTAAAAACATATAAAATAATTACAATCGTATTCCGAATTTTTGAATTTCCTTCGATTTAAACGAAACCCTTCGATTTTAACTAAACCAATTCCAAAGGGAGCTCGTTCGATGAAACGATCACTCCTCAGATACGCAAGAATTAAATTCGAGCCGTTGTCGTAGGCATCGCTACATCGTCTCGATCCACTTCGTTTCCCTTTACGATACCATAAAGAAACGCGACAACGTTTCAACGTGGCACACGCGATTTCACGGCCGTCGTTCTCTCCCCTCGGTCCACATGTTGCACAATCGTCGACTGTATTAATCGAACGACTTCGACGTTGTTTCTATCCTGGCCCATCGTCATCCCGATTTCTCGATGTCTGTTCGGAACGGAACGACAATTCGGATTGTAATCCCTCCACGTTTCAACGGAGGGATTTGCCGTAAACAAACGGAGGATCACAGACGTATAGACGTCGTGGAAGATGGTTCGTGCGCGTTTCTTGGAAGAGGCTCGTGTAAAATGATGGTCGAAGGGAGTTACTTCGATCAAGTTATTCGTCACCATCTTCTCGCCAGCCAGAGTGCAAAATTCAACAGCGGGGGCGGTTTAACGAGGTCGAGGAATAGAACAGTGGCGCCACCATGCTCCAACTGCGATTCCATCCCTCTTCTCTGTCCTATCCTCGTTCCTCCGTCTTGTCCTTTTGTTTCTTTCTCTCTCGAGAGAGAAGGAGAGAAAGCAAGGTGTGTTCGTCCCTAGCTGGCGTTTTCCCTTTGGAGAAAGGGTACATTCCAACGCAACGGGAGAAAATAGTGCGGTGAACCCCGTTGGAAAATTCCCAGGCGCAATGAGCGCTCGATGTAATAATCGAAGTTGAGAAATTCCAGGTATTCGAAGCTTCCCTCCTCCAGTTTGACCCTCCCCTCCTCTCTTCCCCCCTCTAAGGACGAGATATATTCATCGATCGTGTACGATGAAATATCGATCGACTATGAAAAGTTGATCTTAATCGGGGAACGTGGGGAGGGGGAGAGAAATATAGAAATTTCGACGGCACCGGACGGAGAATTGCGGTGTTTTCGTTGAAATTTGACTTTAGGGGGAAGGCGAAATGAAAACGCGGTACCAATTTTTCTTGCCTCTTGTCAATGGGAACAATGGGCGGCGAAGATGTTCAATTTTTCATGGCGACGTCATTCGTATTAAAGCGGCGAGCAGCTGGCTGGGAACGTGTGTTCCTTTTTTCTTTTTTTCTTTCTTTCTTTTTTCCCCGCATTTATGTATATACATTACGAGTAACGTTTCTCTCGTTTCACAAAAGACGGGTGGAAGAAACGGAGTGATTACGCGGGAACAAGACGAGCCGTTTATCCGTGAAAATTTCTAGCTTGAAATTTCGCGGATATTTAGACTTAATTACGCGAACAATGAGATTTGAATTGCAAAGAGGAACGGCACACGTTACGATTGTGTCGGGCAAAAACTATTGTCCCAGTTTTTTTTTTTACCGGGTAAACCAATATTCGTCGAAACGCGCGCAGCATTTTGAATAATTTCAATAGCGAAAAAATGTATAAAAAAAAAAAAAAAGAGAGAGAAAAGGGAGGGAGGGAGAGAGACAGGGAGAAATCAAAAATCGGTGGAAATTAAATATCCGTAATCCGAGGCATCGGAATTACACGGGAAAAATGGACGAGAATATTAAATACCTGTAAAATCGCGTTTTTAAATTTCGAACGCGAATGGAAAAATATACGAGCACGAAAATATCCGACCGCGATGTATAAATCTTTAAATAGGAAACGCTCGTCAACTTGTGTCAACCGAAGGAAGAATGCGATGCTGTTGTCAGACGGAATATTTCATTTTTACATTTCTTCTCTCCTTTCCCCAATATTTGTCCCCTTTTTTTCTTTTCCTTTCTTTTTATCATTATTATTATTCCCACTTTTATTCTATTCCATTTACTTATATTTGCGCGCAAGCAGAGACGTCGTCCTTTCACCCTTTGCCGGGCGAGGAGAACGATCGTTCGAAAGAAATAATAATAAGAAAAAAAAAAAAAAGAAAAGATCCATCCATTCGAGCCGTATGGAAAAGAGATACGAAAAAG
>NW_006263440.1:1042772-1046423 GCF_000469605.1 Apis dorsata
GAAAAAGGAAGCGGGATGGTGTATTGGTTGGTACGTCGTCGTCGCGACTCCGAGTACTTAGTGGCCATGGCAACGGGTGCCAACTATTTTTCAGTTTTCCGCCCTTGCGGAGCGTCGTCCAACTTCACCCCCTTCCTCCTCCCTCCCTCTCTCTCTTTCTCTCTTTCTCTCGACCTTCGGCCTGGATTCCTTTCGACAGGAGGGAGGGAGGGCAGGGGGGGCTACATTTCTTCCCCTTTGTAGAATCCTTTCTGGAACGCCAACCCCCTTTGTGGTACACACGCGACAGCCATTCGCGCAACACTGAATAATACGATTCTCTTCTCTCGCCCGTTGTTAAACACAGACGCTACTTGATCGAGGCTGTGAATGTCCTCTTTCGCACTCGATTCACTGTATTCACTTCGAGCGAAGGTGAAAGAATCGTGTGTGACTTTTTCCCGCTCTTGTATTTTTATTTGTATGTTTCTCCATTACCAAGATCAATTTCCATTCAGAAAATTTATAATTTATTTCCATCCATCGTTTCGACCACATTTCTCGACAAATTCGTTCGCGAAATTTGCTCTTCCGGATTTGTTATCGTTGTTCGCTTCGACGAATTCGGCATCGAGTCGTGGAAAGGTTGACACTCGATGGGAAGAGGGGTGGCGTTGAGTGGTAGATCCAGAGCGATTGAAAGGAGTGTGAAAAAAAAAAGATGTTGGGGAGAGAAGGCCAAAGTGAACTTAAACTCCTCAAGAGGGTTACACGGTGAAAGAAGAGAAGGCGGACGTCGATACAGAGTGCTGTTTACGCCGTCATCTCTCTTCTAACCTTCATTTCCCGCTTCCCCATCTCCTTCCTTCTTTCCTTTCTTTTTCTCACTCTATCTTCTCTTTTCCTCTCGAGTGTTTAACCATCCCTCCTCCACGATCCCTTCGATCTTCCGAGTAATTTGCTCCAATAGCCAATTATTCGGACACCCGTCTCCCTTGTTTCTCTACATTAAAATTATCCGTCCGGTGTAAAATTGGCGGCCAGTGTCATTGATACAACGAGAGATATATTTTGACAAGAATGCTTTTAATAATAACGAAAATGCTCCCACGGATATACGTATAATTAATCGAACCTGCTCTTTTAATCAACGATATTGCCTCGGCCCCGCAAACAATTTTCCCTACTAATCATAAACGTCGGGCTTATTTCATTTTAATGCGATTTTTAATAAAGCGGAGCACTCTGAAAATTAATTTCCCAATGTACAAATAACGCGCGCTGCATGGTTCCGTGTGTTATTCGAATGTCACGGAGATAAACCAGAGAGAAGTAAGAGGAAAAAGAAAGGGGGAAAATGTATGTTTCGCGCGTACGTAATATTCCGGTTCCAAAATTTTTAATAAATTCCCTACCCGTCGAGCGAAGATTTTTCCCCTTTTTTTCGTGAAAAATGTGAAAAAAAGTGTTGATTATGAACTCGAATCGATCGTCGTCCGAAACGAAAAATATTCAATCGTTGTGAAACAGCCTCTGGAAACTTTAGCGACGAGTCAAAGTTTTATAGTTGGGATAGGAAGGGTCGCGTGTAATATCACGACGAATCGGCGCCGAAACACCATCCGATCCGACATTTTTCTTATTAGACGCGCGAACGCGTGAGAGATATCCTCGTTTCCTTTTCCACGTCTCTTTTTCCTCCCTTTACCGAGGGTTTTTATCCGTAAAAAATGTCGACCTTGCACCCCCTGCGCGATTTTTTTTCATCCCTTCCGCGCGACGAGACCGGAATATAACTACCGCCGCCCCCTCAATTTGCATTTCTCCATCCTACTCCCCCTCCTCCTCCCCCTGTTTCACATCCCTTCTCGCCCTTTTCGATCCCTATGCCGCCTTCGTTCTCGGTGACAAAGGACTCCTTCTAACGATAAGTGGACCGGTCCAACGGAATAAAGATGTTCCCGCGATCATCCTCCATTTTCCAGTGTAATACAACGATAAATCTCGAACGGACACACGAGATCCATTTACGGAGACCCATCCGCAAGGGATCGCGAGATATTCTTCGAAAAGAATTTCGATGTTTCTTCTTTAAAAAAAAAGGGAAAAAATTCGCAAATATACGACGTCCTACAATTTCGAATAATGCAAGAATAATCCAATAATTATTTCCGTACGCTAAAAGATTGCTATCGATACATTTACGATCACGATCAGTTCTTATATAATTTCTATGTTGACTGGGAAGTGGAAAACAATAAATAAAAATATACGGGTTTAGCTGAATGAATATATTTGATTATACGTGATTGCGCGTATCTGTTTATAAAACATTTGAAATACATGTATCGAAGAGAAACAAATAGCTACCAACTATGAAATAGTAACATTGCTGGCAACATTCAATAATGAAATCACATACAAAATTTCAGTGAACTTTAAATTCTATAACATTCTATAATAATTATAATTCCGGAGAAAAATCGGGAATTTCACGCTCGATCATTCGGGAGTGAATTATGCCATTGCGAGTTACGCGATATTTTATTCTCTCAGCTTTTAATTCCTAAATAACTCGAGCTTAATCACGCGGCAATCCATATCTGCGCAATAACGGAAAAAAGGAACGGGAGAGAGGGGGGAGGAAGAAAAAAGGAACGTGGAACCGTTCAATTTATATACACCTTCCCATCACGTTTGATCCATCCGTCCTTCGATCTTCCTACATTCGAATTCGAATTTTCATCCCGTTTCCCGGAAATTATTCGCGCGTCACAAATTTATTTTACCTACTCCCCGAGGTGCTAATTTAAAAATTTTCGTGCGTGTAAACGGTCGGCCGAATAAATCACGAGCCACCGGACACGTCTCGTATTGTTTATTCGTTGCGTGACACGAACCGTGTTAAATAAATTTTATATTAAATAAATAAAGCAACATCATCGATTTATCGACAATACATATATATATACTATATATATATATACGTATATCCACGAAATAGCTGGAAAATATCAGCTTGCATCGGGGTGAACGTTGCCAACAGGTAAACGTGAAAAAGCGAGACAAGAAAAATAAAAAATTTTTTACAAAGTGTCTTTCCTTGCAATAAAGAGAGGGATAAAAACTTTTAAATCAATTGCGAGAAGATAAGTCGGATACTCTGCTCCGCTATTTACTCCTCGCAATACCTTCTATGCACTGTATACACGTGCACGTAATACGTACATCTGAATCGTAGCGAGTTATCCCACGTATTTACGTGGGATTCCCTCTCGCGAGATCCTCCTCCGGGATTCTTCTTTCCCCTGGAAACCATATTCCGCCGCTCTGCCAACTCCATCGAGAGTATAACTGCGGCATCGTAACTGACAAAACTTTCCGTAGCCGCATTTATATGCGTGCCCGGCCGTTGCACGTAAAGTGATTCCGCTGTTACTCGTTAGAGACGTGTTCCACTGGAAATCGCTGGAACCACCACCGGCGAGCGGTGGATCCGGAAATGACGGCTTCTTCGACGATTTCGCGTCCCCGCGGGACACCGGGTGCGGTTTTTAATTCGCGTTCGTGTGCAACGCAGAGTGTATAATTCAGGGTTTAGAACGAAAGATCGATAATGAAAACGTTTCGCAACGTAAGCGTCTTATCTTTTCTCTATTTTTTTTTTTTTTT
>NW_006263440.1:1046523-1048843 GCF_000469605.1 Apis dorsata
AACGTTGACGGCTATGATACTAGAACTGCGTTTAATTTGTAAAACCGATCTGCATACTTTTTACGTTGGAACGAAGGCTTGACCCGAATATCGTAAATCCATTACCACGATCGTCCCTCTATCTCAGGGATTTACAGTACGTCAATCGCTCCATTAAGGCTGAAAGGAAGAAGAGTGGAGAGAGAGCGTTCATCGTGCTATCGATATAAATATTAAAACCTCCCTCGATAATAATAAATGAATTTCAAAAGATCCGATGATCTCTCGATCCAATTGCCCGTTCGAATCCTCTCCTCCCCTTTTAAATCGCTTATTTCATCGAAGATCGAGGACGTTGGCAAGATTTTTCTTTTCTTTTCCTTTTTCTCTCTTCCTTTTTACCAATTCCATCTTTGTGTATCTTTGAATATTCTTCTAAGAGGGAATGTATCCGGTTACCGAGTTTAATTAACGAAATAATAAAGGAAGATTGCGATCGCGAGATAAAATAAAATGTTTCGGAAACGGATTCTCACGAGAATCACGTTTTCTTCTATTAATACAAATGGGTGAAAGCGTATTTTTCAGATTTCTATCAGGAATATAAACTTCATCGTCGGTTAATTTATATATGCCGCGAGGAGAATTAATTAGTTGCAACAACCTACCCCCTCTTACCTCTCCCAATGTAATATGTTGTATGTCTAGTAGCACGTGGTTCAGAATCGATGTCGGTATTATGTTGTATACGATCCTTGACGACACTCGATCATACTAACAACATGTCTGCTTCCTATGTTTCAGGTAAGGATCTAAATTTCGCCAGTAATAACGCCGGTGAGTGTTCATCTAACAATATAACGTTATAACTGTTATGCATGCGCTTCTCTCTTTTGCATTGCCCACGTTCCTTTCTCTTATCCCCATCCCCGATTCGTCGATTCATATTTATTATCGATCGACCAAATATTTCGTTTAACACCGATTATTAAATATATCGTGCCGCAACGAGATTGTACGAAAATATATTCAGATCGTAGATACTTCTGGAATTGTACATTACACCTAATTAATACGAGTTGTAGCTAATATTTTAATAATAATAATAATAATAACAATAATAACAACAACAATAATAATAATAATAATCATAATAGTATTAATAATAATATATTTATGATAATTGATAATACGCAAATTAATAGGCAAAATAGATAATAGATATGAGATTAGATAATGTTAGCAACATAAAGCATTCGTTATTACTTCGTACACAGTCGCGGGAATTACTCGTACTCTGTTAAATAATCGTAATATCTCTCTCTCTCTCTCTTTCTCTCTCTCGATATATCAATTCCCAAAGGTGAGAGGATTTATGGAAGTAGATTAACGCGAAATTATTACGAATTTAATTTTTACTCGCGAGAGACGGGGACGAGAAATTTCTATTTATCAGGATCGTAATTTGAACGTGAGATTATCCGGCGAGTGGGGGATATTTCTCCGCGCGCGAGACGGAAACAGAGAACGCGAGAACGATAAGGTCGAATCTATTCGAATCTACTTCTTCTTTTTCTCCCCCCCCTCCTCCGTGTCTCGCGACTGCAATTTCACCCCGAAGATTTCACCCCTTCGCGCCAACGCACACGGGGACAAAAGGGACACGGGCGCAAGAGGGAAGATTTACGTGCATTACAGGAGGGGAGGGGAGAGGTATTCTTTCGAAAAGCCCATTTTCAGTAATGCGCCAAGCTCGTAACCCGTGGAAATAGATCGCGAAATGTAGCGAGATAAGGGGGACAAATTGCGTCCAGACAACAGTCTGGATGATTAGTCGAATAACCAATGACGAATTTACCGAATAGTTTCCAAGATTCGAAACACTTCCTTCCTTCGTTCCTCCTTGGAAGAAGAAAGATTCGATGTCCCTGAATTCTTCGTGATCCGAAATTCGAGAATGAGAGCGAGATCCGAGATAGCGGTGACACGAAAGGGGCGCGTAAGGGGTTGGAGGACGTGGATGCGGGAGAATAGGGAGGGAGGGAGAGTTGCGAGGGACGTAGCGAGATAAGATCGGCAAATTGCAGGCAATCTGGCTGATTAGGCTGCACGCTGGTAATCCTACTAGGTTTCACGAGGGAGCCTGGGCCACGACCTATAACAGCCTTCAACCCTCTTCGACGTGTATTAGCCGAAGAAACGGGAAAAGGATAGGACGTGGAAGAAACGACCGCTAACACGGCTAGCTACGCTATATCCGCACGGTTCCTGGAGATTAGGGGATCGTTGAATGGAAGGCTGACGAATTCGGAGGAGCTCAAGTTTTTTTTTTTTTTTTTTT
>NW_006263440.1:1049088-1054962 GCF_000469605.1 Apis dorsata
TTCTCTTTCCTCTCTTCGTTTCACACGTTTTTGTTCGAGAGATTTTTATATGAATCGAGAAATTGGAAATGAAAATAATTCAAAAAGTGTATATTAAATTTCGTTGTTTGTAAATAAGTTTGTTTCCAGAAATGATCTTTTTATATTTCAATCTTCGTCCTTTCAACTTCAATTTGATAAATTACTCTCTCCTGAATTTTCAATTCTAATTAAATTTAATTAACCGGTATATCAGTTTCGCTTCACTTCACATTAAGGAATATCTTCCGTTACCTTTGCTCCTCGTGCTGCTCGATGCACAAAATATTCATTAATTTTCAAAATCATTTCCTATCATCGCTCAAGCGTATTTCGTACAATCGTGCCCCAAATAAATATTTATAAAAAATCGTTAGAGAATTAAAGATAGATAAAAACTAAATCAAATATTTTCCCTTCCCGATTCTCGGTCGAAGCTTAGTCGAACCAAGGCGAAGATTCAACCAAGATTGAAACACGTTTAAAATCCTCTTTCAAAACCTAACCTCCTCGAGTCGAAACCATCTCTTCACCCCTCATTTTCATGTAACGCCTGCATAAAATGTTACTTATCTCGAGACTCGTTTTCGTTTTCGTTCCACCTTCATCAGCCTTATCTTTCGTTTCAGCGAGGCTGCCTCGAGCCTCTCTACTTTATATCAAACAACTACAATCAAACTTCAACTCGCTCCAACTCACTCTTTTTATCCATTCCGGTTTATAATCCACGGATTACTCTATTTATAAAATATCTTTCGAAAATCGAAGCACAGTTGAAAGATAATTTCATTCGTGGAAACTTCAAACGTGGAAAGCTTCGAAAACCTGTTCCACTGTTGAACATCGTATGTGTATTTTTCTCGAATCGTTATTCTTCTCTCTCTCTCTCGCTCGCTCTCTTTTTCCTTGTTTTTTTCCGCTTCAATTTATTTTAAACGCGGCGAAGACTCGATCATGGAATTAGCATTTCCCGAGTGTCGCGAGCAGACCAGCGGATTGGAACTGGCACTCGATAACGAGCCGAAAAGAGCTGGAGTGGAATACGGGGCGACGGAGGAAAAGAGGGACGCGTGTGCGTGAAATCGACGCGTGACAAAATTTTCAGAGTTTCAAATCCCGCCTGGTATTTTCCGCTTGGGAAAAAATTGTCAGGGGGTAAATAAATAAAAGTTTACACAATATACGCGCGATTGTCGGTGTTACGACGTTGACCCGCGGTATTTTGTCGGAATGTCGGAAGGTGAATCGTTATTCAGCGCCATTTCTTTTCGTTTTTTTTTATTTTCCAAGCCAGATGCGTTAATTTATCTTTCTCGAGGAGTGAAAAACCGAACGAATGGGTGTATAATTGTATAAGTTGCATAAAGATTATTCGAATCGTTGGTTCCAACGTTGATTTTGAACTTCACGGATGTTGAAGTTCTCCGATTTATTTACTTTGGCGCCATCAGAAAATTAAACGCTGGCTTTCTGTTCCGCCCTCGACGTGAAAAATCAACGTTTCTTCTCCTCTCCCCTCCTCCGTAATTTCCCTCGCACAAAAGAACGCGTCTCATCTTACAAAAAAATGCATTACAATAACGCAGAAATAGAAAACGTTACACGTTTCCACGTCCATTGCATCTCAAACAGGATTAATTTTTTTAACATGGGAAATTTTAAGAATTGTGGAACGAAATTTAATTATTAACACGATATTCGAACGGAAACACTCTCGGATTTACGATACGAAGAATATTTATTTAGAAATATAATATCCGATAATAGTAGGTCGACACGTTTCGTAATTAAATCAACGAACGAATGAATTATTTATTCGAGGAAGGGGGGAGGGGAGAATATTTTTCTTCCCTACATTTGTACCAGTTCGTTTGCCCGTATTGTTACCCGACATTCGACCCGATACGGCTACGGTATATTTAAAAGCAAAACCGGAAGCTTGGCGAATGTAATAAATCGCAAGGGGAAAAATCGTCGCTCCCCGCCGATCTATTTATATCTCCGAGGGAGATATAATTGGAATTAAAATTGGCCATAATCTTCCATTCCAGCTCGACTTGCATTTTTCTCTTCGTTTAAAAAAAAAAAAAAAAAAGTGAAAGAAAGAAAGAAAGAAGGAAAGAGAGGAAAGAGAGAAAAAAGAGAAAAAAAGGAAATAGGGCAAAAAGGGCGAGTGTATGGCGATCCATAAGCGGAAATAGTAATAGAATTTCGAAACGGGTAAACCCGGTGGCGGGGGATGAAGATAAAAACAGAGTACAAAACGGAGAACCGGATAGAGTGAAGAAAGAGAGAGAGAGAGAGACAGAGAGAGAAAGAGGGAGATAGTGATAGTTTTAGAGAGGACGGTAGGAGGAGAAACATCGTCAACTCGACCACGTCTACCGAGGGATTATCGTGGGTGACAAAGGGATTTGAAAGAGGCGGCATGGAATTGGATTCTGGGGGAAACGCAAGAGGCACTCGAAAGCCGCTTTGTGTCTCTCCATACAATAATTATTTGCGAAATTGTCGTGAAGCTGCGAGATATCGAGTGGCTTTCGATGACGGATATTTCTTCGACAGGGGGAGGGGAGGGAGGGGTCCGATAGAAATCGTTCCATCATTCCACCGGATCCTGCGTGTGTCCCCCTAATTATTCCGTTTCGATTGAATTAGTACCTCTCCTCTCACTCCCCCTCCCCTCCCCTCTCGTTCCTTCACTTGTCGTTTTATTTTTTTCAATGCCCTTTCCCATCGCTCCTCGTTTCGTTGGTCGGCCCTCATCCCTCTCCATAGTCTCCTCTCCCCAGTCCAGTCTTTCCCGTCTCTGTCGCCGTTCTCTGTAACCGGGAAACTGTAGTATGGAAAAATGTCTACCCTCCCCTTTCCTCTTCCTCCATCCCATTCCATTTTCTCCTTCCCCCTTTCTCGCTTTGTTTTTCGGTGGTTTAATTAGAAGCCGAGAAATTAAAACAAACGAACGCACGGGGCGCTTGTTCTGCACGCCCTTGCGTTGTTTCCTCCTGCTTCGGTCTCACGAGCATCGAGCATCGCTTCGCAAAGAACGTTTCTTCCTCCGATCTTTGCCACCGCGTTTCGCACAGAGATTAACGTAATATAATATGTTGTCGCCGGATTGATATGAATTTTATCTCAAATCCCTCCCAATTTTTCTAGGATTGATCGGAAAGAAAAATAAAATAACGATATCCGTCGCGTGTATCGGCAAAAATATCATAGATGCTCGTGATTTTTTTTATTCGTTATATCGTCATCGAACGATACACGACGCCTCTTCCTCGCGTATTTCCGAAACGTATACCCGAATATTTCTATTCTAGGCCACGATTCCTGTGTATCACGTCAACAGCTTCCCCCCCTCTTCCGTACCCCACCAACCGGAAAAAATACCGAAAATGCACGTGCACCTGAGGATAAAAGGGGAAAAAGAGGAAGGGAAAGGGGGGGAAGAGAATGTAGGAGAGCGGTAACAACGCGCGAACGGGGCCGGAACAAATGTGACTTTCAATAAGCGGCGTCGCCCGGTTTTCGTCTCTACCGAAACTACCCCTTTCCCCCCTCCCCCTTTCGTCCAATTGCGACACGGTCAAATTCCCTCGTCGTTACGAGGCGCGCGCAAAGAGGAAAGAAGGAGAGGAGGAAGGGAAGGAAAAAAAAGTCGAGACAAGGGAGAATGTATCACTCTCGACATATGTCGGAGGGAAGGGATGTTGGCTCGTATCGGGTCGAATTATCGAGTGGTAACGTTAACGTTTTATGCAGATTCGAAAGGGAGGAACGAGCACCGGTTTCGGAATTAATGTCGGCCGGACAAATGTCTCGCGGTTTTTCTACTGAATTATCGTACCCCCGGGCACAACAAAACGTCCAATCCCACCCGTTCGCCGATGTGTGTATACACGCCCTGTATACAAGCTTACCGAGCTACCGTGTTTGCGGACAAGTTGTATAAATAGGAGTTTGTCGAAGGGGAACGGTATCGAGTGGATGGTGGACCGCCGCCTTTGGCTCGAGATCGTAAGTGGAGACGGGCAGAGTCGAAGGATGTGTGTGTGCATTTGATGACGTCTAAAAAAAATTTAGTTCGCCGTTACGGACGGTTGGTTACGTTACCTGCTTTATTCCTGATTTAAGTAGTAGTACGGATAGGAATTCGATCAGGCCTAGAGTAATACATTAAGAATTGTATTGTATGGAAAAGTGGTATGTGTGCTCGATGTTTTAAATCGTCTCTCGTCCGGCTGGTGCTTCCTCATCTTGACGAGAAGAATTATTTCGAGATAAAAATAAATTTGACAAAAAAAAAAAAAAAGGAAAGAAAAGTATTAAAATTTTCCATATCGTTTTTGTGCACGGGAAACGGGGGAAGTGGAATTTTCATGTGCCTTTTTTGCACATTCTACCCTTTAACATGGACACACGTCGTACACGTACGTGCCACAACGTAGGAAACTTTGACAAGAACACATAGATTCATAGAACACACAGCAGGCAGGATGGTGTACGTTCTCGCATACGTCTTCATCATCCGTATATATATAATATAAATCCGATGGTGGAATGGCTATACGAAACGTTGGCACGTGTAGTCACGGCGTTGCCATCGCCTAGCCATGGTCCAATATCTCTACACGAGCTTTGCTACCTGTATATCACGTATACACGTACGTAGATCTTCTGCTTTCTCGCGTATGCTCACGCCGACATTAGAATCTCAAATATCTCGTACGTATTTCGACGATTCCGAAAATATGCAATGAAATCATTTGTCTCAAGGATACGTTTCCGAAACGTCGTATTTACTGCGAAATCGGAAAGAGAGAGAAAATTTATTAGGAATAATCGTGTATATATTTTTATAAAGAAATTCGTCCTCAAATTCGTATTCGATCCGCGCAATTTTACCGTGCTCCGCCATGTATACATATAAATACCCCGAACGCCCGTGAGAGGTTTCAGGAAAATGTTATCTTTCTGTCACGAGATGTTATCCCTGAAAAATCTTGTCTCCGCGATAGTTACGTGTATCTGCCGGGATTTCGTTGGTAGAACACGCATGCGAGAAAGATACGCGAGGAAAAAACGAAGCGAAAACCCGACGCCGATGTTATCGAATCGCTGTACAACGCTGTATCCGATCGATTAATTCGCGAGTATCGGCGAAGCCCGAATACGAAACTTGATCCACGCTAATCGTCCGCCAATTCGAATTAATTCCCTCGCTCCCAAAATCACCTCCACCGTATTTAATTTCGACCGGTTACCGAGAGAATCGCGTTTATTCCGCAATTTCTCGACTTGTTTCCTTCGTCTCGCCTTCACCTTCACCCTCGAATTCCTCCACCGCCGCCTGAATTCTTCTCGGTCCAATTCTCGGATGATATCTCGCTTTCCATCCCTCTTTCGCGTAATCCGTATCCGCGCCCGAGGCGCGTTAATCATTACAGTTTCCAGTTACTTACGTGTTTCCAGTAGCGAACGAGGACAACCGGGTAGGTTGGTACGCCTGGCCGTGATACCAACCGTTGCTGGTATGCATCGCGTCTGCCGAATTACCGCAACTTCCGCCCGCGCTGAATCCGCCGTTGTCCCCGCCGTGATTTCCGACACCGTCTTACGTCCNTTTGTTCCCACGTTGTTTTCCGGCTCGTCGAAGAACGAAGAAATTTCCGATGTATTTCGGGGACGTGGAAATTCGATAGAAATTGATAAATAACGCGGCAAGGGATCGCGTCTCGCGAAATATCGGGACGGCACGGAAAATGAAAACACGTAGCTACGGGAGAAGAGTTCGTATCCCTCCTCCACCCTCCTTCGATTTCGTCGCTAACCGGATCCCGCCCACCCCCGTAT
>NW_006263440.1:1055054-1056005 GCF_000469605.1 Apis dorsata
ACGCATCTATTCCAGAGAGACGGAACTCGGCTCGAGGATCGAGATTGGAGCATCGTGACATATATAAGGTATCCAGGAACACACGCGAATCCTCAACTTATGGAGCCTTAAATCTAGCTGGATATCCGATGAATCCGGCCGGTCTGTCGATTCTCGCCCTTTCCTCCTCTCCGCTTCTCTTCCGTTCGATTTCTCTCTCGTTCGAAGAATCGCGCGACGACGTCCCTCTTTCTCGTTTTGAATAAAACTGGCAAAAGAAAAAAAAAAAATAAAAGAAGAACGTGCGGAGGCGTGCTCCAGAAAAATCAGGGAAAATCGTGGAGATCGCGATCAACCACGCCCACGCCGTCTTTTTCAAAAGGTACGGAGGAAAATTTTCTAGGGATTGAATTTCAATATCTAACCTGTGCGAACTGTTGGATCTGGGACGCGAAATCGATGGAAATCGCGTGGATTTTTTCTTTTTTTTTTTTTTTTTTTTTTGCATTCGCGTAATCCGGGTCACCATTAGTTACGTTTTTTTCGATACAAGGGGTTTAACTAACGGTGGACTGATTAATAATTCATGGGTAACGTTTTTAAAGTCTCGTAAAGTTTGGTCTCGTTCCTCGAACCGGAAGGGATTTCAGATTTATGATTTTTTTTCATTTGAAACGGAGGCTAATATGCCAGCCGCAACGGGAAAATGGCTGAACGAATGAAAAATAAAATCGGACTTCCGGTATGTTTGCGTAAATTCTTCTTCTTTTTTTTTTTATTATTATTATTATTATTATTTTTAGATTTCGAATATTTATTTGTGAAGCAGAGGCTACATATTGCGATACTCACGTACCATTTATATTTTCCTCATTTTTATTTAATCGAAACGGAATATATAACGTATATATCCATGATATCTTTTGTTACCTTTATTATTTTTATATCCTTTCCTTCTCCCCCCCCCCCTTC
>NW_006263440.1:1056080-1058665 GCF_000469605.1 Apis dorsata
GAACTAGTGCTCGTTTTTATCGTATTTTGAATCTCGTAAATCTACGACAGCCAATAACCCGATTTTTGGAATAAATAACCAGGCCAGTTTGTTTGTAGATCGGCAACATGTTTACTGCAAACACATATTTCCAGATGCGTGTAATCTTTTAATGGCCATTCCTTTAGCCATTTCGCGCGAGCGACATTAACTACCTATATGAAATATTTTAATGTCAATCTCTGTGTTTGCCCTCCCCAGTTACCGATCCGTCCATAAATTAGCGAATTTCCTGTAGCGAGACGATAACGATTATTAACCGTCCCATCGAATCACGCCGCGATAAAATCGATAAAATCTCCCTCCCTCGCAATTTTTTATTTTCCCGATCCTTCAAACTTCGATCCTTTGCCCCTCCCCTCGAATAACAAACTTCTCTCGTCGAACGTCGAACATTTGTACACCGCTGTGTTCCGCGCTGTGGAAAAATCATATAACGCGACGCGGTCTGGAAAAATCGATCGATTCCGTGGATGCGATATCTGGAATGGAAGCTCATCGCGTGTTCGCCGGCGGCCACGGAAACAGTGAGTTTTCAATGCCAAGAAACGATCCTTTTTGTCGGCAATTCTACCTCCCTCCTCCCCCCCCCCCCCCCCCCCTCCATCCGTATCCGCCATCCTACTTTCTCGAATTTAACGTGACTCGAGGGCACGAGGGGAGGAAACGACAAATAGAAGCGAAAAAGGAAACAGGTAGAGAGGGATGGGAGAAGGGAAAGGTGGAGGAAGAGGGATGGATGGGAAGTTGGTTGATTGGCTGTTGGTCGAAAGCGCTGAGGAAACGGGAGCGACGAAATGGACAAAGTCTAAAGATGACCAATAAGATTACTTGCTCGATCTTCTAACGTAAATCCAGTTTCCAGTTAGTTGGAGGAGTACTCGTGGAAACTACTGGCCGATAACTACGATTCAATCATTCCAATTTTCTAATTGATACTTTTTTCTTTCTTTTTTTTATCTTGACGCGATTACACCGAGAATTGTTAAAACTTCGAAGCGAGATTCGAAAAGAGACTTTTGTAATTAAAAATTGCAGCGACTCGATTCATACTACGTTCATGAATTTATCCGGTGAATCGTTTCGTTTCCGTCGAAATCTCTCGTTTCCCTTTCGGCAAGAACAATAACGCGTTTCGCAACGAATCTCCGTAAAAGTAACGAGAGATTTCCACGGAACGTGATCATCGCCACGGTTCGACTTGTCCTTAACAAAGAATCGTTTGACGTGTACTCGTAATGAAAAATTTTTCACATTCTAATTCCTCTTTCTATTTTTCTATTTTTTTTTTTCAATCCTTTCTTTTATTAGAAAAAAAAAATATATATAAAAGCTGCATTAGAATTTCCTATACTAATTAATAAACACATTTATTTTCAAAGTTTTATACCGTTCAATATATCATATTCTTCGCACTGTAATTCCAAATATCTATCGATAAAATTTGAAACATTTTAAAACTGGAGTAACGAGAAAGGGAAGGGGAGTAACGACGCGTCGATAGTAAAATATCGTTCGAGACATTAAGCAGTATCGATAACGCGAAACTCGAAAAGAAAACTGGAGGAAGAATAGGAGTAGGAGGAGGAGGGGGGAAAAAATAGGAGAGAAGTGGAAAGGCGACACTAAACAACACTAAACGTGACCTCATAAGTCACGAGTCTGGAACCTGACCCGAATGTATTTCACTTGAAATATGATCCCCGCCAACTATTCCAGCGGCAGAGAAATAAAAGTCGGCGGATCTGTAAGAAAGATCTCGTTTAATTGCCGGTTACATCTCGATCGATCGTTCGTCCGTTTTCACGCGTGCACGTTGTTTTAACGCTTTCGTTAAGGCACAGCGTCGACTTCCCTCTCTTTCAGGGGGAGGAGGGGAGGGGGAGATATATCGACCCCGCTTTAACGAGCTCGAGAACACGCGCACCTATGATGTGTCAACCTCCCTTTATCTGCTCGCTTCAGGCCAGGTCGACGATGCTCGATGTGGTAGCTACATGTGTACATCCCCTTGTAACGCCTGCTTTGAATTAAAGCGGCTGCATTTGTCCGGATTATGACTTATTCCGTGATATCAATGCTCGCCTTGATGTGGGGGAGAAAATATTCTTTCGATATAATTTAAAAACAAAAATTGTAGGAGGACTTTCGATACGTGATACAATTTCGATGCTCTTTTTATTCTTCAGAATTTGATCGGATTATATATTCAGAGTGCGTGATTGGAGAAATAGTACAGACCAATAATTTTATCCGTATTATTATCCATTAACGTTTTCACTAAGTTGACGGTAATTACAGAAATCGTTTGAAATAAACGGAAATGGAACAAATCGACACACGTCCTTTTCCATTTTTTTTTCCTTTTTTTTTTTTTTTTTTAACGAAACACATACACACTCGTCAACGTTTTCAACTGGGAGGACTGCCATCAAACAGAACTTTCAGAACGTTCATCCGGTCGGGGAATATTAATCAAAAAAAAAAAAAATTTTTTTAATGTTTCTCTTGTAAAAAAAAAAAAAAAAGGAAACGGGGGAAAGGGG
>NW_006263440.1:1058694-1060514 GCF_000469605.1 Apis dorsata
AGGGGTGAAGAGGGGAGACAGATATCGTGGCAATTTTACCCACTTTCCTTCCTGATGAGATTAATTTTTCTGCCACGGTCTCGCGTTACTCGTGCGAACGGCTGTTTTGAACTCGGTCGTCTCCGTTTCCAGGGATTACAGGGTTCACACACGCTCGTCGCGACGACGCCGACGACGCGGAGTGACTGGAACGGAAACGGTGACACACGTCGCTACGTGATTTCCGGAATTTATCGGTTTTCGATCGCGTTTAATGAGAGACCGAATGTAAGCGTAACTTTTGTCGATATTTCGCCCAAGTGACATGGGATTTCCTCTTCGGATTAGAAAATCTTTGATCTCGATATATCTGTATTTCCCTCTCATTTATAACGTATCTTAGATAATTTCTTCGGAATGGAAAGATTCGTAGAAAAAAAAAAAAAAGAAAAAGAAGAAGAAAATAATTGGAAAGTGATTCGCATTAAAGTCTACGAAAATGATTCCCTCGATGATAAGCGCGTTGGAGGAATGAACGACGTATAAAGTTCGTATATGCGCGAACTCTCTGGTGCTCGTATGTAAATGAAATTGAATAACCTAAATTTTCTGCTCGTAGTCTCGTGGCCAGTGCAACCAGAAATCGCTTCTGGTTTATTTAACGCGGCCAGTGCAACGTTAATTCCATCCGTCGTTGAAAATAATTAGAGGATTATGCGCTGGGTTCGGTGTTGTATCGTTTGGTATAGCACTTGCGGTGCTTTCAAAGCTCGAAAGTTTTATGCCAGTTAAATTTAGATTCTCGATGAAAATATTATCCGGGCAAGATGGTTTTATTTTTGATAAATTTTTTTACGCGGCGCGCAGCGATAAAAGAAATTGATTCCCTCCCTCCTCTCTCCTCTCCGAATAAATGTGGTAAAATAAAAATTTGTTTAATCCCATTTCCCTTTTTTTTCCCTTTTTTCTTTAATCTTAATCTCTTTGTAACGCGCCTCAACGTCATTAAGAGATTTTAAAAAGAGAATTCAACATTCATTTACGCACATATACGTTTCGCGATATAATTTCTGATATGCTAAAACGCAACGGCAATGTAAATAAAAATTTTCGCGGCAAGTATCATAACGTATTACTATTCCTGCAAGCGCAATTTTTCCCGACGGGTGTGCGAAATTTTTCAACATTTTCCTTTTTACGCGGCCACTTTCTCGCATTTTGTAATTACGTTTGGGATATAAAAGGAAAAAAAATTTACAAAAAAAAAAAAAAAAAAAAAAAAAAATAAATAAATATAAAAAAAAAGGAAAAACGTATACACACGTAATAAAAAATTTCCATCGTACGAATCAGTATAATTTATTCAAAAATTATTCCAGAGATTTAAAATAATATTACTAATTGTTGTTCGACAATAAAATTACATTAATTATGGCGAAGAAAAATTCGAACGAGACGTATTGTGAGCGCAAGAGAAAGGGAGAGAGGGTGGAAAAAAGAAAACAAATAGGTCAACGTAACAGTTCTCTAACAAGAATTTCTTTTTTCTCGATAAATATCCGCTCGATATCGATTAAGCTTAAAAATGCAACGAGATCGTTATCTGACAGTAGGAATCGTTATCAGGCCACGAGCATCGGATATACGTAATGATTCCTCGTGGCCTGTACTTCTTCTAAAAAAAAAAAAAGAAAAAATCTTTCTCTCTTTCTCTCACCCATCGCGAGAAATCACCCTGGCAAAGTCTTCGATTCTAATGATTTAAACCTTTAGCCTTTCGATCTATTCTTTCTCTCTCTCTCTCTCTCTCTCTCTCTCTCTCTCTCTCTCTCTCTCTCTCT
>NW_006263440.1:1060566-1067266 GCF_000469605.1 Apis dorsata
GGAAAAATCGCGAGACGTGGAAATGAATGGCAAAGGGAGAACGGGGTTTGAGAAATGAAAAATGCGGTGGCAAAGGTTCTCGGGTTTTTCTTTTTTGCGAGAGAAATAACGCTCGTTGCGCGACTTCTCTACGCGTCTCCCTTTCGATTCTTTCCCTCCTCTTAAAAACGGCGAAACACCGGCGATCGACACCTTTCTCTCCGTTTCAGAACAACCGCGGAACGATCCTCAAAGGGGGATTCAAACGTTCAAAGGGATTTTCCGGTTAACGCTGGAAAAAGAAACTCGAAACTTTGGCCACGCGCCCTCGAAAGGAGCGTTCCTTCTTTGCGGGGCATGGATTTGATACGTGTTCTTCAAACCCTTGCGAGATACGTCGTTTCCGGGGATAAATATTAATACACGAGAACAGCGGAGGAACGCTGAAGAAGAGAATTTTTTCGACGAGAGAGTTTCATATGGCAACTTGACGCCGCAAATCGTAACCTTGAATTCCAACAAGCTGAATTATTTCTCGTTGCAAATCGTTGTCTTCGCATAATTGCACTTGGGAGAAATCAGGGAGGACACCGAGTTTCTTTGACACCGAGATTGCCACTACGCTCAACTGTCGCCGCTTTGTTACGTTAAACGTAACAACGCGGGTTTGCTTTCTCAACAAGTTTCTACTTAAGCCTTGCGGTTCTATTACGCCTCGGCGTCGCGATACACCCTCGATCGTATATTGCAAACTTTACTCGTAACTAATGCCGCGCTTTGCCTCCGTTTGTTCAGTAAACGACCAGGAGTCGGTGTATCAGGTACGGTTGTAATTGAGAGAGAGAGAGAGAGAGAGAGCCGACTTCCAATTTTCCTTTCGTTATGAACGGGCATGGCCTAACGCGGGAAATGGCGCCGCTCCTAATCGAATTTCTCTCGTTCGCTGCTTGATTAGTTTAATTGCCCTCCGTTCAACCGCTTCCTTCACCCTAATTAGTCTCATCCCTTGTCGTATGAAACTCTTCTCTGTTTCCCCAATTTATTCCTCCTCTAATTTTAATTTTTTTTAACGATCACGGTGAAAAATGCTTTGGTTTTTTTAGTTAATGAAAGCGTTTGATGCTAACTCGTATTACGAATTGTTTGTTAAAATGCTAAATTGGTTAGAGGGAAACACTATGAACAATGGAATTAATGTTGTGAATTATTTGTATTTACTTCGTTTCATATACTGGATAATCTATAAATTATAACGGATAGAATCTATTGTCTAATATAGCATCAGCGAATATTTTCTACGTCGTGATCGATAAATGGTACACAGTAAATATTTTCGACCGCACAATCTATAAAGTATCGCGTTTATTTTTCCTCCGTTCGCAGCAGGGAATAATATTTTCCTTCGAAAGAAAGATGCGCATAAATAGCGTCTCGATGAGATCGGGATCAAAGAGATTAATCGCGACACGTAAATAGCAGTTTTAAATTAAAGAAATCGAATTGGATTTTAAATGGAGTATGCCAAAAAATGCAAGTTTATTTTTTTTCGAATCTTAACGATAAAAAAAGCGAAAAACGAAATAAAAACAAAGAGGAGGAGCGATATCGCGAGAATCGATAGTCTATTATTCCGACTTAAGTTGCTCGATTTATATACCTTGGCCTTCCGTTTTCCTTGGCCAGCAACTCAAGTGCACCACTCGTTGA
The DNA here is from genome assembly GCF_000469605.1 of Apis dorsata. NCBI lineage: Eukaryota > Metazoa > Arthropoda > Insecta > Hymenoptera > Apidae > Apis > Apis dorsata. The sequence goes on from NW_006263440.1 coordinate 1,062,253, forward strand.
ATTCAGTTTTCGAGATTTACGCTTCCCCCTTTCCTTTACTTCCTTCGTGTGTCGGACGACTTTCGTCCCGAAATTTAAAAAAATATATTATTCCCCTCCCCGAAAAAAGGAAGCGATGAAAACTTCCCTCTCCTCCTTCGAAGAAGAAGAAGAAAAAGAATCAACAGAAGGAATTTTTCTTTCACGAGTTAAAAAATTATAACGATTATCATCTCGCGATAATTCTCTAAAAATATCTTTAATTCTATCTCAGAGTGTAATCGAATATTTCGTGAAATTATTAAATTACTCGATTTATGAAACATTGAAATTAGATTATTTTCTTCACACAAGATAATCGGTTCAAACTTCCTTCGAGAGGAACACGGTATGTGGAGAATTTATGTACCAAATAGATCTATAGATTCGAGACAGTCGCGAAATCTGGTTTATCAGGAAATCGTATTCGCGAAATTTGCCGAGCAACTTGGAAATTACTATGAAGATTTGGGCAAAGAACGTGGTTGGTTCCATCCGGATGATGCACTCTGCCGATTTCTCAAACATTTCGTAAGAAACTTCCCTCCCGCCCCGGAATGATTTAGTCGGGCTTGTATCTCGCGAAATCTAAGTCCAAATCGAGTTTTCAATTTCGTCCGAAACGAAGGTGCGGCGCCGCGACTTTGTTGTCCAGAGATGGTCCGTGTACAGAGGGTCCCTGGTGGCCGGTCGGCTCGTTCGATGAATTTCAAGCAGCTTCCTAGAATTTCTCGCCGGCGCTATGGCGACCACCACGTACCTTGAGGATATTAGTCGCGCGGTAGGAGGTGGTGGCCACAATCACGGCCACGTCCCATCGAATCCGAACTCTTGCCGATCGAATTTGCATGGGACACGAAACTTTTATTCACTCTACGACGAACGACCCCTCTTCCCCCTCGCTCTGATTTCCGCTCTCTTCCTCTTCAACCATCACGATATTCTCTTTCCAATACGAATAAAAATTTCACTCGACACCCCATAATCGATGATAGTAAAATCGTTGTTCTCGATACAACGCTCTCTCGATCGTTCGATTCCAATCTCTTCAAAGATTTCGCGCGCGAAAATACAAGGATCGAACGATCTCGCGATAAAAATCTGTACGCAGCCACTAAAGTCTAACACGAAAGAAGCAATAGAACAGGATAGGATCCTGTTGTTGTTCCCTTTTCTTGATTTTTCACGCCGTTCGATTCGATCCGAACCGAGGCGAATCGTGTATTTCTCTCCTTATATTCACCAATGCAATACGGATATAAAAATTTTCGTTTCCTTCGCGTGAAATCTCGGCTATCCTTCACCTTTCCTCCTCCTCTTGCCTCGTGTTCGTGGAAGAGCGAGAGAGCGGTTTTATATGCGCTCACGTACACCGGAGCTCTATATCCACGAACCGGAAGCTCACCGTAAATCCTGGTAGCTAAAGTCGACGCATCATTTCCATATAGATTCTACAACGGTGGCTCTTTCCATTTACCAGGGCGTTTGCTTTTCTCATAGTCGATCCCTGCGACCAACGGTTCAACCGTTTCGCGATCGTGTGCGAACGAAAATGACGGGATCGATTGTTGCCGCGTTACGTGTGCAACGTATAATCGTTGTTACCGAATCCGAGTGCAATTCGTCCGCTTGAAACTAGATTCAACGAGATTCGTGGCTAACTTGTTCACGACGGTGTTAATTTCGCGCACTTGATTCGAATGGTCAATTGATAAGTTTTAATGATAATAATTTCATTATATAGATACCGCTGTATTGCCCAATTTAATCTCTACTAACGGAACGGAGAGAATTATTCAAGAATGGATGTCACGATTCCCGTGCGTCATCGAGAAGTGTTCGAGTCGGATTAATTAATTTTTCAATAGTATGTGTCAATCGATACCGATTATCGGCGAGGGGAGGGGAGGGGATACGTAGAATACAAATTGAAATTTAATATTTAAAATTAGGTGATACTATACACGAAATGTTCTATCCTAAATGAACGATTCAATTATAAAGTAATATTCCCGTATTTCGACAGGAAAATTAACGAATATTATCGCGTTGTTGGGAATGCGTATGTACGTATAAACGTTTTACTCGCTCTTCGAATTTAAAAGAGAGAAAAAGAATTTTAATTCTTACCTCCCGCGTTCGGAAGAAGAGATCCTCCCTTCACTGCACCGGAAATGCCCGGATGCAACACGAAAAATCGCGTTCGACGAAATATTGCGCACTATTTCGCTTTAAATCGCACGACGATACGAGTTCGCATTCGATACGTGTTATCGCGACCACGGTCGAAAGTAAACTAATTCGATTTCCCCTCGTTTCGTCCTCGCCACGACTTTCACGTTCGCAATGTTTATCGCGCGATTCTCTCTGTTCTCGCTGTAAGAATTCGGAAGAAAATATATCGAGGAGATTCTCTTCATGATCCTTCGTGTCCCTTTCCCTTCACTCCACCGGAAATGCTGGATGCGTCCGAAAATCGCGTTCGACGAAATAACGCGCACTTTACATCGCGAAATCACGAGATTTGTACGTGTTATCGCGACCGAGGTCGAAAGTAAACTAATTCGTTTCGTCTTCCCCCCGTCGAGTTTCGTCGTGCGAACACAAGTTATTCGCCGTGTTTTTCTCTCTTTTCAAGTAGAATTTAAACGAAGGGGGAAAAACACAAAAAAGTACGCATAATTCTGACCAGAAGTCTTGACGAAGAATAATATTTAATATTTAATTTAATATTTCTTGCGTGAATTAGAAAATCGACATCGAAAAAATTTTTCGACAAATATTATCGATAATTAGCACGGGAAAAAGAATCGTAATCCAATCGAAAATTCATTCGATTCACACGCCCTTCCACGATATCTTGCTCGAATCGGTAATGTCGCACCTCGTCCGCGAGAGAATACGGTTTTCTCTGGCGAAACGACACCAAATAACAGGCCGCGTGCGGTGAATAATATTCGCGGTGTGCCGCTTTTCCACCGCTGTAAATTCAGCCCAATTTATCGCCACGCGGCAACGACATAATAAATAGGGGACGTCTCTCCCCGCGACCAGCTTTTTGACAAGGACCGAGGAGGACCGTGTCGGATTCCGCTCCCCGGCCCCGGCTTTTTGTTCGACTTTCCGCCACGGTGACGGACCAACGAACGACGCAATTCTAATTCCACAACGTGAATCTCGATTTACCCCTTCACGTCCACGCGTTGCTCCACTTTGGATTCCGTGCCGTCGGTGGAATTGCACGCGCGCGATTACCGCGTTCACGATAAGAGTTAAACAGCGAGCGCTCTAATTTATATCTTCGCACCTTGGCGAAATTATTGTTGCATATTGTTGGAAGGGAATGCGATTGAAACGAAAACAGAAAGGCGTGGATACTTTTTCTTAATTTGCGGAGGGAAATTCGACGATGTTATCGATCCTCGATTAATTCAACGACGCGTCGATGATGATCGCGCGATTTATCACGTGATGCGATAACGCGCAACGGAAATTATGCCATGTATCCTAGAAGCGGAAATAGGTATTCGCCCAACACGCACTAACGTTCCCCGGCTAAGCGTTAAAATTCCAGCTTCGAATAAGCGGATTTAATGGACGAATCGAATCCTTATCCTTTTGTGTTTTAAACCACACGACGGTCCATTTGTTTTCTTCCGCTCGAGTGTTTAAAATTGACATTTTCTTCTTTTTCTTTTCCCTCCTCCCCCATCACTTTTTCCTTTTTCTCGTCTCGAGAACCCGTTTCGGGAGAGCGTCGATTCAAGTGCAATGACGCATTCCGGTTATCCGATTATCGGTTCGTTGGAACAGAAGAAGAGGAAGTATCAATCATCCGTACGTACGTACGTACGAGGATTCCTCGCGACGCGGGGATAGTCGGCCCCTGGTAACCCTGGATACCAACGGCAATCAGCGTCGTCTCTCGGCGAAGAGAGAGAGGGAGGGAGGGAGGGAGGGAATCCAGTTGGTGGAGTATCAACTCGGCAATGCACGGTCTGGCCCTTCGCGTACGCGGAGTGCACGGCTTTGTGCGCCCCTTGTTAATTAAGGCCCGCTCATAATTGGCCACGTACACGGCGTGGATTCACGCATACACCGGGAACAGACACCGCGACCGGGGTAGGGGAGGAGGAGGGGAGAGACTGTAACAGGCATTTGTAGCCGGGCACAGAGACTCCCTTGTTCGCCTCTGTTTGTCTGAATGGTTGCGCACTTGTCCAGTCAAGGGATCGGAAATAGGCCGATTCGAACGATTTTGAATCTCGTTAGTCGCGGATTCGTATCAATGCCCTTCTCAACGCTGATTATTGTATTAATTGGAACGGTGGAGGGATTTTTGAGGGGTGAACGAATTTATCGAAAAAAGTAGAAAGTATACGAACGATCTTGTCTGAGATCTTTGGTTAATTTAAGAAGAAAAGATTCGCGATAAAATTAGCGTGTGTTCGATCTCGAGAGAATTCGTAGATCGATTAAAGGGAGCAAATGGATGCCGAGAATCGTTATCGTTATCCGTTTGCGCGTAATTCAGGAAATCTCGATTACGACGTTTCTTCCCCTATCTCCGTGATTTTAAACCGTGATCATTAAAATCGAAACGACACAGGCCTCGTAATCAAGCATTTCGTCGCCGCAAATTATCGTCTAAATATACGCGACGCCGCATGATTTTCTACTCATTTACATACGAAATTGGAACGATGCACGATGCACACACGACTTCGGCCCACGCTCGCGTCGATCGATCTACCCCGCTACGTTCGAACATTTTGTTTCGACCAACTATGTCGCGTGCGAATTTCATCTTAATTAAAACCGTCACCTACGATTGTTGCGAGCCGAAGGATCGCGAACGGGCCACGGTTTACGCGCGTGAAAAACCATCGGCTTATAAATCAATCGAATCTCTCCCTCCCTCTTTCTCTCTCTCCATTTTCAATCCCAAGTTTCCCCTCCCAAAAAAAAAAAAAAAAGAAAAAAAGAAAAAAAATCG
>NW_006263440.1:1067372-1069304 GCF_000469605.1 Apis dorsata
GCAACGAAGCTGAAGAAAAATTCAACGTTTTGGAAAACTCGAACTGCTCGATCGAAATCCATTCCCGTGCGGAAATCCATGAAAACGCGTGCACCGATACGAACGATGCTAATATCAGCGACAGGATTCATCGAGCTCGCGAAAGAAAGATGGAGGAAGGGTAACATAATTATTTGGACGGAATCTGGCCGACCTTAATTAAGCCGAGTCCACAATCGGCCGTCCAAAAGCGGGCTCGGGTATATCGACATCCGAGAGCGTTCCTGTGGCTGAGCCCGGACAATACATCCATAGCTGTGCCAGTCCATTCCTCCAGGGTCAGGAGGTGCAGCCACCAGGCCGAAAACCCTATTCAATTATCTCGCTTGAGTACACCGGCTGTCCCGGGTGTCGTGACGATACTAGGAGCACGGTGAATGCCGCACCGGTGCACGGAGCATTTCCAGGGGAACTTAATTATATAGCGCGCGATGCTTTATCGGGGTAAATAGTAACCCCTCCTGGTCCCTGTTGCTCGGGTTATTGTGTGACAGTGAATATTAGGTTACTCGAAAACGGAGCCGATATTTGATACCCGGTCAGATAGAATTCCATCTGCGTTACCGGTGTAATCAGTTAATGATTAACCTTCCTTGCCGGTGGTTAATTAGTAGTGACCGAGTAATGCGTAATGAGCATCGCGTTCGAAAAGGTTCACCATCGATCGTGATAAAAATTTTGGAGTAGGAATTAAAGGGAACCGATTAAGCGATCGATCGATGAACATATATATAATTCCGTTGTTGCGTTGCGACAGGTGTTATTGACGTGAGATTGAAAATAAAAGAGAAGGGACAAAGGAAGTGCGACGGAAATGAGGGCGCCTGGGAGTACGAACGGGGGAAATTGGAAGAGGGGATGATAGGGAAATGCGATAGGTCGAAGGGTTTATGGAACGGTCCTTGACCCAATATGGGCGAGGTGTAAATCTAGGATTCGCGAAAAGCGAAGGTAATTTTCCGTTTTCTCTCTCTCTCTCTCTGTTTCTCGTTGGTAATAGCGAAAGCGGAGAGGCGTGGAAAACTCGAGACGATCTTTCGACGAGCGAAAGGATTCTTATGTGTGTTTTCAAGTGTGAAAGTTATTCTTGGTGGAAGGATCCTACTTACCGTTGATCGTCCGACGAGCAAAGCGGTTCATAGGTGCACTTGTGGTTTTAGGGTCGACTAAGTTGCGGAGGCGACGTTTGAACCCGAGACGTCTGAGGTTTAGCAAACTAAAGCAAACTATCACTACCGCTTACCGTTCTTGGCATACCATCCAAACGCGTCGCAGGTAAAGACAAAGCGGAAATGAGACGTGGCGGAAGATCAAGGCTGCCTAAGTTGCTTCGTAACTTCCAACGACAACTGCATGCAGCAATGCGACGCCACACTCGCGACATTTCCGAGATGGATTATGTTTCATTAAATCCTTTCAAGGATAATGAGTTTAATTAGCTTCTGTATCTGCGCGATTGCTCGACAATGCGAATAACCTGTTCAAAGGGATTAAAAAAAAAAAAAGAATATTTTACTTTTTTCCCTTGAAATAATTACCGATTCGATGTACACGGGAAGAATTTATAGATTTATTTAAGTTTCGTTTCAACGATGTATCTCGTCTTCGTTGATCATCGAATTCCACGTTTGACGTAGAAAAGCGTCAACGCTCCTCCGCGCACACAAATGTAAATACGTCAATCTGATCCTTCCGTAACAACTAGGTCAGGACTATCTCTAATTGGAAACGATCTCGTGACGAACAGATACGTTTCTTGTCGTGCATAAACGAGCACGCAGGACTTAACGTTTATAGGTCCATTCCACACAGAGATCGAAACTACCGTGCTCTGTACTCTATCCATCGGAACCAGCTTACTCGGATAAAAAAAAAAAAAAAAAAAAAAACCTT
>NW_006263440.1:1069336-1073111 GCF_000469605.1 Apis dorsata
CTTTAATCAGCAAAAAAAAAAAAATCTCGCGATATCTTTCTTCCTTTTTTATATCACACGAATTACCAAATGGATGATCGATGCTCGACCTTCTCCTATAATTCCCTAATTTTCTCGTTTAATTTCTCGACGATATTTCTGACAAAATTTCTCTTCCCGACTCCGCTACGGAACGGGGAACTACTACCTGGATGAAATTTTCATAAGAAGGGAACTTGAATAAAATCGCGGCCCATTTCCACGATTCTTGAACCAAGGGGTAATTTATGATCGTTTCAGAGATTTTACCGAGCAAGTTTTAACGCCAGTTTTACGATTTCGTGGCCGATCTCTATGATTTCGTCAGCCGTCGACATCATCTCGACCAAACACTCCACGTTTAAGCAGGTATAGAGAGAGGGGGGGATCGAGTCGCGATGCACAGTTCTAAAGTCTCGTTACGTGATCTACGTGACACACGTGACGGGAATGTTTCGACGAAAATTCAGAGGGTTTCGATATTTTAGGTGGTCACGAATTTTTTAATCCTCATTTCGATTTCCTTTAAAATTTCGAGAAGAGAAATTATTCTTTGAAACAGACATTTGTAATTCAGATGTTTATACATCGATCTTTCGAACTGCTGCGAAAGGGAATTGTGCGTATCACATCGAAGCTACAGTAATAGTTTCACGCGAGATATACCTGTTATTTATCAATAAATTGTTCGAACGGTTGAGCGCGTACTCACCACAGATTAGATCTTTGCAGCGTCGCTTTTGAATAATAAATCACCTGTATGGAAATAAGTGCAGGAATTTCCATGACCGTTGCGTTATTACAGATAAACTCGTAACTCGTCCTATCAACAATGATCTTTAAACAATTTAAAGACTTTCCATCATTCCATCCAATCGTAATTCGCATAATTCTGCTAGTTCCGTTCAACTATCTTGCGCAAGAAGATCCGAATGAAAGTTCCCCCTTCTCTCTCCCAACGGGGATGCACGGCCGTATAACCGCCGAAGAACGAAAATAACGATACGAAGGAGGAGAAATTGGCTTCCGTTCAACACACCCTCGTCATTCTTTCCCTCCCCCGTCCCTCCTCCTCCGCCTGTGTGCTCCAACGACGGACTCCGACGAGAAATTCCACCAAGCCACACGTGTACGTATGCGCAAATCCGAGCGTGTATATGTGTGTATGTGTGTGTGTGCAAGTCTCGACAGGCACAATGAGAAGTTGGCCCTATTGTGGCGAACGCCTTGTTGGACAAGGTTGGCCGGAAATAAAGAGGTAACTCGTACCTCTCCGGATGGTGAGTGTTCGGCCTTGAGAGGCGAGGGTCGAGGTGGGTGCAGGTCGAACGGGGAAAAAAGGGTTAACTCGGTCGAAATACTCTTAGCGCGAGCCAACTCGTCGCGATGGCCGCTAACTTTCCTTTGTTTCCGAAACCGGATGGCCTCCTACCCTCCCTACCCTCCTTTCCCTTTCCAACCGAGGAGGCAGACGGTACGCGAGACAATGTCTCCGCGGAGAGAGAGGGAGAGAGAGAGAGAGAGAGAGAGAGGAGGCGAATAATGACGCGACCGTTTGATTTATCTCGAGCAACTCCCTGACCGGAAGATCTCCCTTTCCACGGGGCAGATTTATATTCGAATTCGCGACCGGGTCGTTGTTTGTTGGCAAGGGGGATTCTATGAATTTCATCGCCGTTAAATATTTATGCTATCCTCTTATTGTTATTCGTTTCGTGGAGCAAATTTTTTTGCAAGGGATGCTGACAGAATTCCTTTAATTGCACGAAGGGGAGGGCTCGTTAATTCGAAGGTTACGAGGTTTATTATTATTGTTTCTTCCAGTGGAACGGGAATGGAAAGGAGTATCGTTACGTTTCGGGAGAACACATCTCTCCATAAATTCACTTCTCTTTTATTCCGTTGTTAAACCTGTGCCTGAACACAGGACGCTATACGCAGAACATTATAACCCTGTACACCCCATTACCAACGAGAGGGAAGATTTCGCAGTCGTTTGGTTCGTTTGTATTTTACGAGACGCTTATGAACCGGCCGTATTTCAAGATAAATTTCCGAGCCACGTGGCTCGAATATTTCGCTGCCTTTCATCGCAGGGCCGTCGGTTTATTTTATAATTCTCGTATCTCGGCTGCTAGCATTTCGCTATATAATAATAGTCCGTATCTCGTGCATATTACCGCGTAAAATCGAAGCTTTCTCTCTCTCTTTCCAACAGCGAAATTGAACTTTGATCTCCTGGAATTTGCATCCTTGGAACGAGTGTCCAGGATTTTCCATTTCATGTTTCTCTTTATCTTCCATCTATTCTCCACTTCTTATCTTCTTAACTGAACGAAGCAAAGAAGAATTTTCGACTTCTTCTTCGATACGCCCTATACATTTCCAGTCATTTCTGCCGCGAAAACTTACTTAAGCCCGTGCTGTTGCGCCAACTTCTGCTCTTGCAAAGTCGCGGGGAGACTTGGGTCGTTTCGAATATCGTAATGGCACGTGTGGCGTCGAATCGAGTTAGAATACAAGCCTTATTGTGCGCCGATCAGCCGCGCCACGTTCTTCCTTCGCCAACTTTCGGAATAATATTCGCGGTTTTCGAATACTCCTCCCTAAATCTCTCGAGCAAAACGTGTGCGCGTCTCGTGAGAGGGGTTGATAGGGGTTGAATTTAAATGCGAAATCTCCGGTGACGCGCAGCTCACCGTGACTCAACTCAAATATCGATTTATGTTAACGCGGCTCGATTTCGTTTCTGTTCCGTCGAGCTTAAATGCACTCGGCCCCGTTTCATACCCGTTTAATTGGAATCCGTACACGTTTCACCTCGGAGATACCTGTAATTCTACTTCCACTGTAACTGCGCGCTCTCCCGCCTCGCTAATTATGATGATTGCCACGCGTTTTACACCATGCCATTTTTAAATATCGATTGATATATTTTCCGTACGTGAAAATGCATCTATACGCGTTATTACGACTGGGGCAATAATAAATATCCATACAACGAACGGGATATTGTTCCAATCGATATTAATAATCGTGAAAACGGCACGATAATTGGTTCCATTTGCGCACGTATTATTTAGTTACGGAGTGTTTCAGTTTATCATTATCTCTATTGATTTTATATATAATACCCCGCTGATACGCGACTATAATATAATTATTTTTAATTCGAGTCGCGCGCGATTTTTGAATCATTTTTTTCCTTTCGACCCCTCCCATCGAGACGACCACGCTTCGAATCGATCGATCGAACGTAGAATTTCTATTGTGTATTAGTCCGATGTCACATTTCATTTCGTCCTGCCGCTATTGAAATAGAATTATATTTTTTTGTACCCCCGTATATCCGGTTGATTAAACGCGAGAAACAACCTCTCGCATTTCGATCTCCAATTATTTCTCTCTGAAATTTCTCTTTCGGTTCACTTCTTCCCACGATGCGCGTTACAATCAACATTTTAAAGAGCTCGTCCCGAATAAAATAATCATCGATCTTCCAATTTCAAAACCCCTTTTAATACACTCGCGATTTCCCTCGAAATCAGTGGCAACGATCGAAAAACGGATGGAAAAAGTCACTTCGAGGTTGGTCAACGCGATTCAACGGCGTCACGCCATTCGTCCATGAGATTTTCCACGGTCTCGAGGCGAACGATCGCTCGCAAGCACCGTGCCATTACGATTATGACTTTTCCCTGAGCCAAGTGCAGTTTCGAGTGCACGGATGAGAAAGATAAAAAGAAATATATAATAT
>NW_006263440.1:1073602-1082602 GCF_000469605.1 Apis dorsata
TTGCATCTCGTAAGATTCAACCCCACCTCTCACCCTCCCCTCTACTCCCGTTTAAAACCCCTAGCAACGAATCGAGACTAACCCAGCGAGACTAAACCCCCTCCCCGACTCTGATTTTCTGATGACGGTGCGCGCCGGATAATTATTTCTCGGTCCACGGCAATGAGAGCTTTCCAACCGGGATCATCTGGGAACATCTCGATGAGGAGGCTATGCCAGCCTCGAGGGTAAATACGCGATCGCATCGAGTGGTATTATTCGGTTGGGAGGAGTCATTCGCGTCTCGTCATACGCGAAACTATTATTCTTCCGTTCCTCGAGAAAAATGAGGAATAACAGTAAGAAAACACACACGAAGAAGAGATTATTTAATTTAACACGAATTTAATTTTTCTATTTTTCTTTCTTTTTTTTTTTTAATTTTTTAATAATGGTTAAAATAGAGAGATACGTAATTTAAAGCGCGAGCTTACCCCTAAAGATAAGTTTCTTCTTATTTATTTCGAAATCCCCTCTCGAGGGGAACGCGGGGAAGGATGGGGCACGGTGCTAACGAAGAATCATGTTACTTATCCGCGTGACTGAAGGTCGCCAGGGGTTCGAAGCAGGGGGCGCACTGGTAACGAGTGTGTCGCGGGATAAATGGGAGGGTCGACAAAAGGGAGGGATCGCGCGAGCAGTGGTGGTAGACGTGGCGCGTAACGAGGAGAAGATCACGATAGCTGGTGCGCGTGTGTACGACGCGCGTCCTTCCGGTCGGACCGCACGTTGTTATCTCCGCGATCCCTCGACTTCTTCTTCATCTCCTTCCTCTTCGGTCGGATGTCGACCCTCCCCTCCCCAGCAGCGGAAAAATATAACGTACAAACCGCATATATCCAATCTAGCGACAAATCCTTGCGGGGAGGGAGGGAGGATTGTCGTAAAAAGATGCTTCGTCGTCCCCCGTCATTTTCCGGGATAGCCGAGACGATGTATGTGGATACATTTCTTACCATCGTGTCACGAGCAAAAAATACCTTATTGCGAGACATTTGGACGTGGTAAGTTTTACGTGCTGATTTGTTGTCGCGATGCAGATACAGGATTTTACGATGTAAAATGTGAAATTTTTATCCTCTCGTAAAAAAGATATCTCGTAAATTAATAAAGCTTGAATTCAATTTTTGTTTAATATGGATCGAATCCACGATGTTTCCTAAAATCGTTTAATTATATGGTAGAAGGTTTCCAAGAATTTTCCATAATTTTCGAATAAAAATCATTCCCAAATATTGCCAATAGAGTGCCGTTCCCGACGAACCCTGCTGAAACGAACCCCAAAACAGGAACTGTTTCAGCAACAGTGTGTAAGTGCAGCCATTTCCCCGTTCCCCGATGGTGCAACTCGCACCATCACCGTTCGAAACTTTCACCCCTCGATCGAGAATCGCGCTCGAGTTTCGAATTCGAAGACTTGGGGATAGGGTAAACCGGTACAACGGGGAATTGGGTCTATGTGACGTAATGAAGGGGAATGAAGAGGAGGAAGAGGGAGGAGGGGGGGAGTGGCAATGTCCTGTGGCGTTTCGCGGACAGGCGCAAAGTGGTCTGCGAAGTAGTAGGGCCAAGTTTGACCCTTTTCGGATGCATTAAAGTTGGCCTCGCCTACAGGACACGCTGAACCTTGCAATGTCGGCGAGATTAGAGCAAGGATGGGTAGGAACGCGTTAAAAGAAAAGTTAACCCCGGAAGTTTGCCGCGCTAGCGCATCCATTAAATGCGAATAAAACGGAGTAACCACCGAAGAAGAAAGGGGAGAGGCTGGATTCGGGTAATTATAAATTATCGGGGAGCGGTTCCTTTGTTCACGTGCCTACTAAGCCTTGAGTAATTTAAACGAGATTATAACGGAACGATGGTAATATATTATACTAATTAGACGGGACGGTATTAATTGCACCGAGCAGGCTAAGAACCATCTGGATACCATCGTGTTTAGTGCGAGACTTTTTAACATTTTAACAACATTTGCAACATTTTTCCTCCGTTCCACTTTTCGTTCGTCAATTCTCCGAATTTTCCAATACCTAGAGTTAGGGGTAGATATCAAAATCGAAATTTCCTTATATAACGATGTCGGTTATATTACTCGCCATAACCATCCTCCTGATACCACATTATTATTGTAACCGGGGGTGTGGGGGTTACGGTTCCTTGAAATATAGAGAGTTTACCTGTACTTTATCGCGTTGTCATGTTCACCATTAACCAAAATTGCGGCGAGGCCATTTACCGCGAATGCTTCATCATCCCGAAAACGAGACAATATTACGACTTCGCGACCCTTCGATCGAAATCGTTTGTCAATTCGCTCCCGTGAATCCGGCTCGCTTTTTCCACGATTAAACCAATTCGTGTCCGCTTTAAAATTAACAACGGCATTATCGACCGGCCGAATTTATCAATTATGAAAAACTGGGAAATGGCGGGTCTTCCTCTCTCTCTCTCTCTCTCTCTCTTCCACTCTTTTGCAAATGAATCGTTCGAATACAAAGTGTGCTTTTATATTTAATTTTTCCTTAATGGAAATTTGCTACTGCATTGTCTGTTCCGAGTTACGCGATACATCGTGCAAGTTTGAATTTCATCGGGAAATGAAGAATTGTCGATAATATATTCGTTCGATTTCAGATCGATAAATATTATTGTATTTGTAAGCGCATATTTATAGCGCAACGGAATAAAAATATAACGAAATGAAAAAATTATGCGCGATATTCACGTTTCTGTTATTGAATCCAACCATATTTTATAAAGTCTAATTCGAGGCATGCATAATGTTGACAAAAATTATGTTCCCGAGAATGAAAATTTTCAGTTGAAAATTTAATTTATAATTTTACCACATGAAATTTCACGCGGACGCGCAATAAAAGGCGCATTACAGGGTCCCGGACGCCGTAACTAGTAACAGCAAAGTGGATTACTGGCAGGTTAGCAAGCGGTATGAGTTAATTAACAGCCGTTCGAACTTCAGTCTTCCAGAAATGTACCGCGTTATCGTTCCGACGTTCAACTTCATGGATATTTAATGGCCCTTTTAGTAACTGGTAAAACGCACTTTTACTGCTTTTTTTTCTTTCTTTCTTTTTTTTTTTTTTTTACCGAGTTAAAACGTTGTAACGTCGCTCGCCTCGCGGTGATCAATTTGATTTCTTAACCGATGGAGAAAAACGATGGGATATTAAAAATAAATAATCTCAAAGTTGTATGCCGATTCTACGTCAAAATAAGAGAAGCCAATCGTTATCGAACCATCCCCGCGAATCCTATAATAAGAAAAATCGGCCGTTTCTTCTTTACTTGCAAAACAGATCGCGGTTGCATCACGAGTCGAAGTTGTCGAAAGTTGAGCAGGCAGGTTGGCTGGCGAGACTGAAAGCTAAAATGTGGGAAACGTCGAAGTTTATGGATGAAAATTAAAGAGTTGGCCTAGACGAGCCAAGTAATTCCATCGAAAAAGTTGGTACACACGGTTGAAAGTGTTCCACTTAACGAAATTGCAAAGTAGCCGTCTCGAAAGAGATCGGCCAACTTCCGTGTCTTCGAACAATTTCGATACCGGCGCCAAATTATGCTTTTCCACTGATACCGGCCAGATAAGGTTGGCTTGTCTAATTAATTCCAACGACGTTCACGTTGGCTCTCGCGTTGCTCTAATGAGCACCCACGAGGACCAATTAAAAATTCCGCCTGCGAAACAATTAATACGTTAAAGCGTTTCTATGTACTATGTGTAACTAAGTGCACGACGTCTACCCTCGACTACTATCACCACTACTACTATCCTATCTCTATACTATCCATAGTTGACATTGGAAACAATTGCAATTTCTTTCGATTCGTGTATTTCAGGAACGAGATACCGATCGATACCGGGTTGTACACACAGAGGCGAATAAAATACGAGCAAATAATAGAGCGGTGAAATAAAACTACGCGGGGAGGAAGGAGAGCTCCATCTTCCAGAAACCTGTGTAAAGAATGAACTTGCGTGTATTTCATTGTTTCGGTGAAATGCAAATTTTTGTTTGCGCGTTTTTGCGGAATACCGTTGCCCTTTGTGCCATTGTAACGATACCACCCCCTCCCCTCGTCTCTTGGAAAATACTACCGGTCGTGTAGAGAGAATTGTTTGGAACTTTTCAAGTCTTCCACCCGCTTTTCTCGAGGAATATTGTCAGATCCTTTTGCCGGCTTCGGCCTTATTCCAAACGTGAAAGCTCGAAAGCGGCAAAGAATAGGAACGGATGAAGCAATTGTGATTGCAAGAATCGCCGTTTCTGTATTTCGCCATACATACGGAACGCTTTAAGACGTTCCTCTTTACGTATCGGGCTGTTCCCAAAAATTTTCCAACTCCCTTACGCACACACGGTTTCGAACTAGCCTCTTAGATTTAAGATCGAGCGGATCTTTGAATCATCCGAAGTAAACACAAGATGGGGTAGAATTCGGGTGAACAACGATTCAACGGGGACGTCACGTCCCACGCTGCGCTCCAGTTTGAAGTTGAGACCGGACGTGAACGTTTGCCCTATCCCTAAACGACAATTCTACGACACGATAATTCGCGCGAGGAACCGGCTCGTACGTCACAATTACCTTGGAAATGGTCGGGAACAAGCTCGTTGGAACTCTTGCAGTTACGATCGCGTAGCTGCGCCTTTTAGAAGCGGTCCCGGGTACCGAGTAATGGCCACCCACTAAATTCTAATAAATATCGGTAGACACGGGCGAGCCTGGTCCCTTCGTGAACGACCTAAGTGTTATTAATCGCGCAGCGAGCAAGGCAACCCTGCTAGCGTCTTCGATTTTAAACCACGGCGAGAATAACACGGTAACACGGGTCGAGTCGTTATTTTCAATCGCGGAAATGTTTATGTACCTCCTCCTCTTCGAGGAGGAACTCGGAGGAAATTGAAGGAATTACGATTGTTACCAACGCCGTGGATAGATACCTGCTAGCTAAAGTCGAGTCGATTTATCGTTTCTCTCTTATCGAAATTACGTACGCCATCCTGCAAACATTGGCAAATCGAGGCAACTACGAATACTGGTGGCGATCAAGATCGAGATCCACTTCTTCGCTTCGTACAACTTTCAACCTTGCCTTGTAAGATCCGACAATTCGGCCTTTCTCAAACGCGAATCAATCCTCGAATCAGACAATCAAAAGTTACACGAATTTCCGCGAGGATACTCATAAAATATGCGGTGTTCAATTTCCACTTCCCGTTTCTCATTTTCCATTTCTATTAGAATTCTCTTTCTTCGTTTCCCAGGGAGAAAGTTGGCCGGGCGAAGATAAAAGGGACGCGAAATTTCCGCCAAAAATCAGGGAAACGAGGCGGGCATGGGATAAAGTTTTCACCGTGAGGGTAATACATTCCAACCGAGCCTGTTTTTCCCCGGGAGAGGCGTCTGTTTCCGTTTTAATAATCCCAGTTTCTCGTGAAATAATTATAATACCTTTTCGGCCTGTTCCAGGGGAAGGGGAAGGAGGGAAACGTACTCCTACTAGCTATCTTCTCCACCCTTCCCTTCCCCCTGCTTCCATCCGAGTTCCGTCTCTTCTTCTCGAAGATAGGAAAAGCCGGTCGAGGTACACCGGTATATACCCTCCACTCGGAATTACCACGAATGAACTTCTTAATCTTAATAAACTTGAAGGTTCCCTCCCGCGCCTTCATCCACTTGCGCATCCGCCACCCTCCTCCACCCTTCCCCGAGTTTATCCGCTGTCAGTTGATTCACAATTCTCGCCTGGATCTTATCGCCGTGGATTCTGTAAAACCGTGTCATAAACGTTGGAGGGATGCGATGCGATGCGATGGCAGGCAAGGCAAGGCAAGGCCAGGCTAACCAACCAGCCGGTCTGTCCGCGTCGTGAAATATCGCCCTATCTTTCCGCAATACCATTAAGGAGACTGAAATTGCGTTCAAAGGGAAGGATCAGGGGAGAGAAGGGGAAAGAGGAGGAGATACCAGATATATATCTTTCTCCTATCTTTTCCCTCAAGATTTTCGTCTTTGACATGAAAATCGTTATCGATGGAATTGGTGTTGGTTCGATATTGGGTATGATTTTGTATGGAAATAGCATTTGCCCTAATATGTATCGAAAATATCCAAGATGCCTGGTTCCAGATTGTAGTCGTACTCCATGATATTGGTGAGACTCGGGTCACGTACCAAAATTTACATGCTGGAAATGGGTTGGGGCCGCGATTTGAAATCTTTCACCCGGATGAGTCTAGCTCTACACTTAAGAGTCTGATTCAGACTGTTCAGACGTTTGAATTTTATCTTATATAATTAGAGAAATTCGAATGAATCTTTTTTTTAAGTGTATTATACCGACACTTGGTATTTAACCCCATTTTGATATCACATACTCCGACTAAATTTAAACGGGAGATTGGATTCACAGAGGTATTAAGGATTAGAGGTAGCTGTATTTAATAGGCAACTCCGCCGCTAAATATCGTTCGCCCCTCTCCAAATCCTTCAAACTCGATCACAATATCCTCTCGTCACTCACGGATGTACATCTCGAGTATTCGAGCGAGTAATCCAATCCGATTGTTGCATGCATCCCGGAAACTCTCGGCGGAGTTCCAAAGTGTCCTTTGGAATCCTAATGGCGCAACATCTGATGTCACGTCTTACGAGTTTAGTCTATACGTGCCGCGTCGTCAGTCGGAGGAATATTCGACGAATCCATGGCTATTATTAAGAGAAACGCGATTCACGATTCGTTCTTTTAATTATCCAATTGCATTAGCGATGTTGTGCCTCGTTAGAGAACGATCTTCATCCTCTTGATCCTCTTCAACGTCGTGACGTTTAAAAATTTCTGGAAAAAGGAAAAGAAATTTGTTGATATCGTATTCTCGAATACCTTGTCGCCTTGTTATTTTCGTTATTAAGCTAAACGTTGAAAAGTGTTATCTCTGAATAATGGGTTATGGTGACCACATGGTTGTCCAATAGCCGAGAGAAGGGACGTAATCCCACAAGAGGCGAGTCATTGGGTCTGCAGCTTTCCCTCGGCCACTCTAATTCCCGCTTACCTCACCGTTAATTGAAAACTTTGCGATTCCGTCCCCGAGCAGATATTAACATTCATCCCGACCGGGGAACGTTGTCTAACGCTCTATCCATTAGGAATTACATCCATTTGCTTAACTCTGTCTCATCTTGCTTCGAAAACGAGCCACTCCTGTCCCACAGTTGTCTAGATGATTGTCGTAATATGGTTTACTGGTACGCGTAAAGATGATTTTAGGAAGCCTGGTTGATTCGATCATCTAAGGCAATTAATGTAACGTTATTAATAAAACTTGATAGCGAGCAAATTAATTTTATATATTTATTATTGTAATTTTATAATAAAGAGAATTCTATTAAATGTATAATTATAAACTGTTTCCATTATTAAATTTGTTTCAAAGATTAAAGATAATCACAAAGGAGTTCGTCGAATGGTTTATATAATTTTGTATCGAGGATCTCTAATTGAGTGTAGAGAATAATTGGATGTATCAAAGTTACGCAAAATTTTTGTAATTTAAATTTAGGAAGAAATTAGAATTAGAGTAGATATTTTGAAAGAAGCGCTCAAAATTTAGCAATACTCTAATATTCCAGAGTACATTTTAAATTGTAATTATGTTCTAGTATATAAGTATAAAGAACTTCAATTATTTAGAAGAATTTTGAATTCTTTTTAATTAAGTTAGCAAAAGTTCTTGAAAGTGTTCATCTAATCATCTCTTTCATAGAACTACATTCACTGATTTAATTTCTGCGAACTTGTGTTACTTATTTCCAGATTGAATTAAGTTTCTTTTCGAAAATATTTTTCGTTTATCGAGAAATTATATTATTTTCTATATTTATATATTTTAGAAAAGTGCATAGACAACTAAAAAAATTTTACAATTGACTTCACCTTTGGATTCTCTTTTTCCTTTTTTCTTCTTCTTTCTATTTTTCCTTATATTACATCGTCGCATAAATAATTGCAAAAGAATTTTTCAAACGAAGCAAAAATACTACTTTGAAAGACAGTTCGAGATATTCAAAAGTATAAAAAGATATTTCATCCTATTCAATTTCTATAGAATTAACAATATACCTATTCGTATATTAGCTGACGATTCCGGATGTCAATTACACGCGAAACGAAAAGGATCGTCGATGAGGTCGTTACCTCATTCTCGGTAAAGCTGGCCGATACTCGAAACACCTGGTATCGACCGGTCGTCGGCGTTAACGAATTAGCCAGAGGTGTAGTCAGCCTCGATTGGTTCGATAATTACATGTCAGTTACGAAAGGTTGCTATAATGTAGCATCTGTAAAGGTTGCGGTCGCGTTAAAGAGTCAAAACGTGACTGGGCAGCTTATTTAACCTCTCGTTTTCGTGGTTAATTCAGGATCCGTTCGTCGACATGAGCCATCTACTCGTGACTGGTGTATCGACGTGAATTTTTCCGATGAATCATTTATTTTAGCAAACTATCGTGAAACCGTCAAGTCAGACGTTTGAACTAAGTTAGATTTTCTTTCTTTCTCGACTCCTAAAAATAATTTATAATACAATTTACCATATTTAAAACTTTTTAGAGCATAAATTCTACAAATTTACTGCATTCACTTCACTACAAACTTTACCATAAACTTTACTGCAAATTTTAAAAAATTGCCAATCTAATTCAATAGAAATGTAAAAAATATAGTAAAGAGAAAATCTTCCTTTACCTTATATAAATCTTACTTTGTTTCATTATTACTAAATTACAGCATATGATACCTACAAAAAATTTATTGTTAGAATATTATCTTGTTTTTAAATAAATTAATTTATAATTATAATCAAAAATATATAATTAATAATCAAAATTACATTACCTTCATTACAATTGCATTGTAAAAATCCATAATTTGTTTCT
>NW_006263440.1:1083635-1084922 GCF_000469605.1 Apis dorsata
AAAGTTAGAACTCCAGACAAGTTTCTCATATCAAATTTAATTAGAAATTCTATTTGATTAATTTTTTATTAACGATTAATGCGTTGTGCGTTCTAATACATCGAAGACGCCATATTGGTAATTCATTAATTATTCGTTTTCTACATAAAATTTCCACACTTTTATGATTGCATTTTAAAGCTAAAATCTCAAACAAGTTTCTTATATCAGTTTTAATTCAAATTTTTCTTTGATTAATTTTTTATTAATGATTAATTAAGTGAAACGTTGTGTTCTAATACATCGAAGACGCCATATTGATAATTCATTAATTACTCATTTTTTACACAAAATTTTCACACTTTTAAGATCGCATCTTAAAGCTAAGGCCCCAAACAAATTTCTTATATCAGTTTTAATTCAAATTTTTCTTTGATTAATTTTTTATTAACGATTAATTAAATGAAATGTTACGCGTTCTAATACATTCGAAGACAATACATCGAAAATTTATTAATTATTCGTTTTCTACTCAAATTTTTTGCATTTTTAAAATTATATCTTAAAACTAGAATCCCAGAGAAGTTTCTCATATCAATTTTAATTTAAAATTCATTTCCATTAATTATTTATTAATTATTTAACATATTATATCACAGTGACGTAACTGTTACGCAATAAAATTTTCATTAATTTCTCATTAATATTGGATCTATTTTTAAATATAATTATATGCATTTGAAAGCTTGTTCCTTCCCCTAAATTCATATATAACATTTATTTTAAATATTATTATTATTTAAATAATAAAATTAATTATTTACTACTCAGTTACGAAGTGACAGGTTGCAATCGAAACATTCTGCATAATAATTGTTAATAAATAATAAATAGAAACGAATTTCGCATTGATATTGATATAAGAAACTTGTTTGGAGTCTTAGCTTTAAGATGCGATTTTAAAAGTATGGAAATTTTATGTAGAAAACGAGTAATTAATTAATTAACCAGTAATTACCAATATGGCGTCTTCGATGTAGAACGCACAACGCATTAATCGTTAATAAAAAATTAACCAAATAGAATTTCTAATTAAAATTGATATGAGAAACTTGTTTGGAGTTCTAGCTTCAAGATGCAACCTTAAAAGTGCAGAAATTTTGAACAGAAAATGAGTAATTAATGAATTTTCCATNAGTGTCCTCGAAAATCCTTTTCTATCCTTTTCGCACAATAATGCTTTCCTTGTCTGTGACGTCATAGGAATTAGAATA
The DNA here is from genome assembly GCF_000469605.1 of Apis dorsata. NCBI lineage: Eukaryota > Metazoa > Arthropoda > Insecta > Hymenoptera > Apidae > Apis > Apis dorsata. Next base: position 1,084,889 of record NW_006263440.1, read on the forward strand.
CCTCCTCGCATATTCTGCTATGCTAGTAATAAGT
>NW_006263440.1:1084938-1085366 GCF_000469605.1 Apis dorsata
CGGAGCTTCGGTGATCCAAACGCGAGATGGCGTTGATTAAAATTTTTCAATAGTCACCTAACTTATCGACAAAATTTATTTGTTTATAAGTTTATAGGATCAAGTGACGGCATCCAATAGTTAACATAGGTTAATTATAATTTAGAAACTATTTAAATGGGAAGGTATAATGTTATAAAGAGAGATAACAAACAGAAGATATTCTCACAAAATTTGATTTTATTCGTTAAATATAATGACTTGTAAGTAAGTACACGTGTTAATATATACATTGTATTTTATTTTTTGGTTAGGTTATAGGTATGATTAAAATAGTTTTAATTTATAAATAAATCATACATTTTTTTGTATTAATTATTCATTTATTATTTAAAAAGCATGTTTCACAAATCATTGATAAAGATTGATGATTGATTAAGAAATAATTA
>NW_006263440.1:1085423-1085504 GCF_000469605.1 Apis dorsata
TGAATAGAACAGAAAAATAGAAACAAATTATGGATTTTTACAATGCAATTGTAATGAAGGTAATGTAATTTTGATTATTAA
>NW_006263440.1:1085513-1091582 GCF_000469605.1 Apis dorsata
ATTAATTAAGTTTAAAAACATGAAAATAATATTCTAACAATAAATTTTTTGTAGGTATCACTTGCTGTAATCTAGTAATAATGAAATAAGGTAAGATAGAAAAATCATAAAGCTTTCTTTATTAATATTCCTTATTATTTTTATTTTTTTATCAGATTGGCAATTTTTATCTGAATAATATTGTAATCTGAAATCTGATAGATATTATGATCATATATAATCATATCAGTATGTAACTGTAAACTAACAATTGATTCCTTTATAGAGACAAAGATTCAGCTGTTATTTATCATTCATCTCTTAAGTTTCGAGATAGATTCTCGAAATCTTGAAAAATTTCTTGTTCTCCTGAGAAAACAAGGTTTCGCGCGGCGATAGACGGAAAGAAAACAAAACAAAAAGACTGGAATCGGAGAGGTCGTACATCGAAATATCAGAGACTGGATTGCACGTTTCATTGTTGACTGTCGTTCGTCGTTCCGTTTAACTATTCATTTCATTTCCCTTGGAACGATACTGAAACACTTGACACGATTTCTGAACTGTTCTCTCGTTGTTAATGCAGCAACCGAGGTATTTTATTTCCTATTTCCCTTTCTCCCTTTCTCTCTTCTTCTACCTACAACTTCAGCTTCCGTTTGACATCAATTTCAAGTGTTACGCTTAGAGTTTTTAACTAATGACAATAACGTTATTTCGCTTTGCATAATCTTTATCAGTTTTTTCTTCAACTTATACTCGAATAACTTAATATTTTATTTTATTCTAAATCGAAAATTTCCATCTGTTAATATTTATTAATGTTGATTTCATCACTAAAGATAACTCGTTAAGATATAACTCGTTATCTAATTAATCGATTTAAAATTTTGAAAAGAAGTGATAAACTATCGTTAAAATGATGCATCGACAATAATTTAAACTGATTATTCTAAAATAAAAAAAAAAAGAAAACAAAATTTATTAAATTTAGTCCTTTCCATTTCACTATTTTCTTCTTCATCTTCGCATTTATCTTCATTTATCACATTTTTCCCTTTAAAATTATTAATTCTTTTTTAGCCTTCTCATTTTTAATCTTCCTCGTCCTTCCACTCATTCGCACCGGATCACTTGAGACAGTCGCGAGAGATTGTCTCCTTCGACTCCATCTTAGAGGAGACAGAAGGGTAGCTTTTTCCTGAGAAGTGTTTGCGTTCGCAGCGCGAGAAATACGGCATCGTCTGGCCGTAATTACGTCGAAACGTCGTAGACGACGAGCTGTGGAGGGTTAGAGAGAGCGAAATATTCACAGGAAGACGGCACCTGTCGCTTCGGCCTGCAGAATTTCCGGGGTACGAAGATATGTGTCGCGTTCCAACGCGAGAATGGAACTTGATAAAAGGCTAGAAGAAAGGACGAGCCATTGATAAAGGTTAGTAGAGATGCAACGAGAGGAAAGATCGTCGAGTTCGCAGGTTCGAGTCTCGTATCTTGATATACTTACAGAGATTAACTTTTAAACTGGTTTAGGCAATCAAGATTCAAGAAGGCGAGTTTTATTACTCAATTTGGATGATAGACGAACAGGCGTGGAGAAAGAGTACGTGCACGCCGCATATTTCAAAGCTCGGTTGGGAATATTTGGAAATTAATGAGATAACGTTCCTGCAGCCGCGAGAAGAAAACTCGAACGATGTCGTAGGAGAGGTAATTTCGATCCTCTTGAGGAACAAATTGCGAACATCGCGAGATGACGTTGGTTCTAGGTCGTATCAGGAGTTTCGCGTGGAATGTTTGGCTAAGAAGGTTAAATGGTTGGAGGTAGAATATTGAGAGGGTAAAAGAGAATGTGGCATTGTGACGAGGAAACACGGAAAAATGATTTGTCAGAAGATGCGTATCGATTTTCGTATCGACGACAAAAGAATGGAAGGAGAAATTTTGAAGATAAAATATGAATTGAAATTCGTGTTGCAGAAATTTTGAAACTAATAACGAGCGAGAATTGTCTGAAAAATTCCAAGGAATATAACAGCGCAGTCTGCATGCATGAGACAAAGGGGTCTGAGAGAAATGGGAGGGATTTTGGAGAACAAATGGAAAGTGTCAAATGCAGGAAAAGAGAAGCTTCAGTGAAGAGTGAAAGACATTCTCATCAGGCTTGAGACAGAAGGCAGACTATTCCTTTGACTCGGTGATTCGTTTGTGTAACCCAAGCTTTCTTTGTCGGAATTGTGAGAGTCGGCCTGTCATTTTCAAATATACTTTCATCATTCTTTAAACACGTTCAAATAAATAATATTCGCCGCTTCAAATTAAGCCGTTCTCGAAAGATAAATTAACACGCGACTTTTGCGTTGTAAATACGCTTTGATGATGTATATAAATCCGCGTATTCGTCGAAGCTTAAGCCCTCAATAATCCAATCATTTCGAGCTTCAATCTCATCTACTCTGTTACACGTCATCGCATATTCTCCACAAACTATATCAATCGATCGGATCTCGATCGGAATATCGGCTCGATTCCAAGAATTTTCCGTGCTCGTTGCAGATTATACTATTCTAATAGAATAGGAGGACACGCTTTCGCGAATAATTACGTTGCGCCTGTACGATAATCAGTATAATCGGGCTAATAACTCATAAGTACGATCATTTATCTACAAACGCCGTCTCTTTGTCCGTCACCGATTCCACCGACTTTTTAGAAAGAATATATCTGAATTCGTTCTCTCCCGTAGATGATAACGTATTCAGACTGGCCGATACCGATTGCACAGCTTCGTCTCATTTAGCGTGGAGCGTAAGTGCCGGTATGATTATCGAGCTGCATTATAGTCCCCACTCAACAGTAATTGCCATCCATTACGGCTCGATCCATAATCGAGGGAGAAACGTTCTCGAGAAGAGCGGCCTCTTTGTCCCTTGTTCCAAGCGGACTGCATCTTTCCTATCGCCTTGCGACTGCGTCCCGCCCGCGCCTTCTTCTCGTTAACCGACCGATTTAATTACACGCTCGCTTTCCATTACACGCGTGTTCCCCTTCGACGAGAGCATTGTGATTTAATTTCGATCGAGGAAAAATTTTCATCGATATTCATATCTTCTCGTTCGAGTAGCAACGATTTTTATCGATAATTTCAATCGAGAAATCTTTTTCTTTTTTTCTTTTCTTTTACAGTTTTATGTAAATTTTTTCACAAGCGTTAATAGTCTTCTTCACGTATCAATCGTTCTCCCATTAGTTCGATATCTCTCGAGCGAGTGGCGTTCATCAGAGGTTAATGTAGCTCGACCGTCAAAGGAAATCATGAATCCCATTTTCTCTCGGCAGCAATTACGATATCGAGGATCGATCTATAACCGAGCGAGAAATGGTCCCCGAGCGACCCCTCTTTGTTCGGTGTACGCGGAGCATCTTCGAATTAATTTCGTTATTATGCCACTTAGCCGGCTGTTTCGACCACCCTTTCTTCCCTTCTAACGTTAGACGAACCAAGACGCTTGGCCATTTTACGATAATTAATTTTCACGCTGATTTATTTTAGCGGGGAAAGATTCGATTCGTTCTCGCGGTTTATTAGTCGGTAAACGTGATTAAGATAATATCTCTTTTGATTTAAATGGGATACTAGTGGAGAAGAATGAAGGGAAATAAATTATTATCATCGATATGGAACGATTGGAATTGAATATTTCAAGGTAGATGTTATTCATTCGTGTTAAGCTCGTGATAAAAACAAAGGACACGAGAAATAATGGCGGAGTTGTGTCTTAAAGCTTGCTAACGTTAACTCTAGTTCAGAATTCATTAGCTTATTAGGTTGGTGAATTTGCTTGATGTTATTAACCAAGGCGAGCAATAAGGGATCTGGACGTTCAATCTAATAATGATCTCGCAGAGAAAGGAAGTGGAACAGAAGTGAGATTAAATAATAATAACTGTGCTTAATAATGCATTTGTGGCAATGAGTTATGGACGATCGTGTCGAAGTTCAATAACTGTTGATCACTCGGATCAATCAGAATAATTAGAGGAATATTCGAGGAAGAGAATCTAATCGAGAATTAAATTGAGAGACAACAAATTGGGAGACGAGTTTTGTAAATAAATAAGATTACTCGCGGGGAGGGTCGATAACAAACGGAATCGATTATCCGAACAGCGAGAAGTCTGCGAGGAATAAAAATAAGAACCGATCGTGAAAAGTGGAGGAAAAATACGTAACGGCAACGTCTACGTAGAAGATATCCTCGCCTGGAAAATTGCATTGCAGACAGCTCGAAAGTTTTGCATATTTCCACGGAGTGGAGGCGAAGACAGATATTTCACGACAGCGTTCAAAACAAGATGACCGGAATGTAACGTCAAAAGCATCTGTTGGAAACATCGAAGATTCTTGACCGAGAAATTATCCGAGAGATTCCTCGATATTTTATCCCCTGATACGCTAATATACGATAAAAAGAGACGCTTTTTAAAAAACATCCACACCATTTTACCTACTTTTACTTTTTCCATTGCACTACTTTTATAAATCGTTCGAATTTATAAAACTTTGTGATATCCTTAATTCTAGGTGAAAGAAGAAACGTCGATGACTCAGGAAAGAGGAAAAAAAATCGAAAGCAAGTTCTTGGGATTCTCTTTCGTAATTACGACATTTAAACCTCAATGGGTTAAAAAGAAGAGAATTCCACTTACGAGAAGAGATTAAAAAGAGGAAATACTCGCGAGGCAAATGAAGAGAGAGAGAGATAGAGAGAGTTTTTTCGAATTCTTTTGATCCGCAACGATACCATTTTCAACGGAGAAAGTTCAGCAACGAGATAGATAGCTCTCTGCTGTTCCTTCGAGTAACGGGTGCCTCGCGTAATTAGCCGCGCATAACTTCTCGAGAATTGATCCTTTTATGCGTGCGTTATAATATCGGGCGTGGTTCAAAGAGGTAGGCGACGTAAACTATCGGTGCAGCGGGCTCAATTAAATTGACTTTGTAGGTGAGAAGCGAGCACCAGCTTCTCTGTGCAGACACTCCGCTGCTCGCAGATCAAAGCAGGCGCCGCGCCCACGCGAGTGCCCGAGATGAAAGTGGAATTTTTTGCAGAGTTTCATTGCAATTATCCATAGCCTGCGATTTCGATTTTTTAAATTTCGAAATTTTTAAATGGCCGCCCTCCCTTATCATCGTTCCTCGATTCATTCACGTTGGAACGAAACTTCAAGTCTTTCCATCTATTTGAATCTTCCTTCAACGCGAAACAACAGCGTTCGTCCCCTCGCACACGAATCGAAAATAGTTTCACGAAAGAAGAATCTCTCCCCGACTCTGGAATCGCGTCGAATTGTATCTGGAATAGCGCGGATCATCGAGACGAGGCACACCAGGTTCCGGCCGGAAAATCAAGTTTTCCCTTCCGCCGCGTCACGTATCCAACGCGCTTTCCAACACGTATGATTCACAGTGGAGGAAAGATCGGGAAACATCGAGGGAGTCGAGAGAGAGAGAGTATGGGAAACGAGTCTCGGAGGATCGATGAATGAAAAAGACGGACACGGAATCCAGAGTAAAAAGGGTGCCAAGTCCTTCGTGGTAGAGGAATCCTTTATATCTTGTCCTGACAGGACATTCGGTCGGCCATATTGCTTCCTTCCTTATCCTCGTTCCAGCTTCTCATCTTCTTCTTCTTCTTCTATCTCTTATCACCACCGCTCGGCCACTTTCTCCCTTCGTTTGGAACACCGTGTTCGTTAGAGGGGAGGGAACGATAGAAAGGGGAGGGATGGTTAAGAAAGGAAGGAGAAGTAAGCGTGGAGGGTTAGTTTGGCTCTTGTACGGGCAGACTGCTTGGTATTCGGGGCGGACAGTTTGAAATTTAATTTCTAGACTTCGGTCCAAGCTGAAGGCAGCAAGCCTATGTCTACAGAGGGAATTGGGGTATGGTATGGGCGGCCCGTATTTCAACCCTTCTGCTCCATTGTCGGATCATCCCCCGAAAAGAATGCAAATCAACGCCACGCGGACCAACTGTGATGTGGAAATATTCCGCGATTATTAGGGAACGCGATTCTTTCGACCGGGGG
>NW_006263440.1:1091927-1092599 GCF_000469605.1 Apis dorsata
TGTTCGGTTTGCACTTCCTTCTTGACGGGTGGAGTCTGTAATCTGATGGAATCCGGAATTGGTGGGATGGGATAGACTATGGGGATGTTGAAAAATTTCCAGCAGTTTCAAGTCGGGTAACTCAAGTCGGAGATATTTTGTATCGTATAGAGAGTTCGCTACGATGTCTTTGTAAGTTTCTTTACTTCTCTTTAAACTTCGATATCTCTTTATATATTTCCTCTCTGATGTGTGTTCTTCCTGCGTATGCGATCAAGTTCCTTCGATCGTTTTAGATTATCGTTTCTTCTTTTTCTTTTCCTTTTTTTTTTTTTTTTGTATCAAACTCCACGTATCGTTAAATCGTTTCACCGCCAAAAGTTGAAAATCAAATGTTTCACGTTTTCATAAATTTCTTCATTCTAGATAGCACGATATGATGGAAAAATATGGACGACACGCGGCAGTGCTCGAAAATTAGCGTGTCACAATGCGTCGTCCATTTCGAGGAGAAGAGGAGGGTCGGTATCTGAAATCACGGACACCAACGCTCGCCGCTGGAATTAAGTAGCGACGGTGTGTAGGGCGGGTGAAACGAGGGGATGCTTTGATTCGAGTCCCTCGACGCTGACGTCGGGACAGACTGTAGGGGTACTCGTAGCTCGACGCTAATTAGATGGGCTCACGGTCGAC
>NW_006263440.1:1092638-1098004 GCF_000469605.1 Apis dorsata
CGATGGGCGTCGAGGCGCGGAGATACGTCGATTCCGCCTCATAGATATAATAAATCACGTTGGTAGGAAGAATTTCGATCTTCTTCGATTATCCTTAATACCACGAGATGATTATTATTTAAAGAAAAGAGAAAAAATGCAAATTAAGACTGAATCGAAAGAGATTTCATCGGATTTCGTCGAGTAGTCAGCGATGCAAGAAACGTTGCAACGTCGAGTCAAATATCATTATTTTGAGATAAAGAGAACGTACGCTTTAACCGAGAGAAAAATTCGAAATTCTTTATTGTTGAACTCGAGAAAGGAGTCACGACACAGGAGTGTCGCGTATACGCGAAGTCGAGAGGGAATAAATTTGCCTGCAACGAAATTCGCGGAATAATTGCACCCTTCTCGTTCAAAGAAACACTAGCAGAGATATTTTTCGAAGTTTTATCCTTTCGAGAATACGAAACGAATAAACTTCTCCAATTACAGCCCTCCCTCCATCCCAACGACGATCCAACGACAAAGAAATTTCAACGAGGACACATGGTTGTTGGATACATGGTGCTCGAAAAGAATCGCGAAGACTCGAAGGGCAAATAAATAAATCGAGGTAGCACGCGCTTCGTCAAAGGTTCCGGGTGCGCTCGTTTCGATTGCACTCGAGGGGAGGAGAGGAGGGGGGCGCATTGTGCATCGGCGGCACTTCGTCATTCGGGGACCNGTTGACGTTTAATGGCCGCCGCGGCGGTTCTCCGGATAGGGAGATGGTTAAAAGGGGACAGGCGAGGGGTAGAAGGAGGAAACGGGACGAAGGGAAGAGGCGCAGAGCGCCCTGTCGAATTCCATTTCGATCGGCCGCAACGGGGGCCGGCCGAACCCGGATTCAACCCACTCGAAATTCGTATACGCCGCCGCGTGACCGGATGTCACGCGCAGAAATCGTTCCCTCCCGCGATTCTGTCTGTCAACGGGCGTCATCGTCCACGCGACATCGAGAGCCGAACGAATATGTCCACGCGTATTGAACGCGGCAATCGATGATCATGCATCTCTCCTCCTCCCTTGTTTTTCATCCGGTCGCTTGGTTCATGATCCAATCCGAACGCTGCAGGATCGCTCGATCGGATGAAACTCGAGCACGCACTCTGTTATCGTACTCGATTAATTGGCCTCCACCACTGGTTCTGGATCTGGTCGGAAGGGAAACGGTCGTTGTTTCGTGAGGATCGAACGAGAGAGAGAGAATCAGAGGTTTTCTTTTATTTTCCGAAAGAGGATTTATAACGCAGCAAAGCTCAGTTGTTGGGATTGTTTCTCGATCGATGTTTAGAAACTCGTGACGATGTTCAAATGTCGATGTAATTTGTTCGTGGAGGAAGGTCAGCGATTCATTAGAGATATAAAAGAAATATTGTATCTTTATATTAACCAGGAAGCCGATTAAATAAATTATTATACGTGGAAAGAAAAGAAATGTTGGTAAATATAGTCCTAGTGATTCGGATTAAATCCAGAAGTAACGATATAAAAATCTCTATCTATCCTATGTCCAATAACTCGAATTTATCTCCGATACTCGATCCCGATGACACGTCACACACTTATCAATCAGAATTTTGTTGAACCACGATCAAAAAAAAAAAAAAAAAAGGAATAAAGAAAAATACGATCCCTCCTCGACCGAGATTACCACGAGAGATACTCGACAATTTTATCCAATAACGCGTTAAGGGAGAGAGAGAGAGAGAGAGAGAGAGAGAAAAAAAAAGACAGAGAATGAGAATGAAATCGATACGATCGGACCCCTGTTGACATCGAGGTTGTCGAAATTATTGACAGAACGGTACGAAGAGGGAAGATGAGGATGCGCGCTGTTTAGGACGATATATATCCACAATTAGCAGGGTCGCTCGATGGAAAAGCCCTTCACGTCACTCGGCTCGAAAGATTGTCAGCGGTCTGACAATTCAGTCGCACGTGCCCCTCCCCACTCGTCCCCCTCTGCTTCGAGCGTTTCAAGAGTTTTCACGCGCTGAATTCCTGTTAATATATGACACGTTCGCGATGCCGTTGACACGTCAAGTAGCATGCATATGCGAATTGTTTTTTTTTTTTTTTCCTCTCCCTTCTTTTCTTTTCACACAATCGCACTCCACGATGCCACGAAAAAGGGGGAGGGGGAAATTTCAACGCGATAGACAGATCTGTCGCCGACACGTTCGCGCCCGATTGATTCGATTCGCGGCGAATTTTCGAAAGCTGTTGGATGTGTGGATGTCGTTCGTGATATCGATACGAGAGTGGAGAGATTATTTCGGTAAAACGCTTAGAGGACTGTTATCGGTTGTGGGATAAAGCGCTTTAATGGGATTAATTGACGGAAATTGAGGGAGGAATATTAAAATATTAAAATTGAATTTGTGAAGAGCGCTTAGGCATAGATAAGATACGTTTTGTTTTCGAGAGCCGTGAAAAGAAATTTTCGAAAAAAGCTAGAGTATTAATTTTCTCCTCTCCTCTAATATCCGCGCGTTAAAAAATATCTCGTAACTTAATAAACGCACAACGGGTACGGAATTTTGAACGGAATGAAAAATTCAAACGCGGAAAAGTTGATTTTAACGCATCGGCTAACCATAACCATAGAGCCACGTAAAGCGATTACTTTGCCATTTTTGTTCGCGACAGAGAGAGAAAGAGAGAGAGAGAGAGATCAAGACTCGGCCCATCGCGATGAAAGCACGAGGAGGGGGTCGAAGTCTCGGGATACGCGTTTCCCCGATCGCAGAGCCGACGATGTTGATTCGAATTGGAATGTAATACGTATGAGAATGTGTCCCCTCTTTCTGTGTGCAACGAAGCCGAGGGAAACGCGTGCGGTCGTGAATCAATATTTTCAATTATCGAGCATGGTTCCGGGTCGAAGTCTCGAAAAAGCACAAAGAGTCCCGTTCGGCTCGTTGTTCACCGGCCGAGGCACGGATGGCTATTGATTTCCCCCGCCAATCCTGAAAATCGCTTCTTCCAGTTTCCTTTACCTCTTGCTCGCGTTTCCACGGGGAGGGAGGAGGGGGATTTTCAAGAAGTAATTTCGTTATCCTCTCCTACCTTTTATCCCCCGTCAATATCCCCGATGTTTATCGGATTTTTGAGGAAATTAGCCCCGCGACACGAGGGGAGGGAAGAAAATCCTGTAGAAATCGTTGCACGCGCTCGAATTTGGTTTAACGTTTCGGTCACATTCCTTCGATTCCACGCCGTATCTGGAATATTATCCTGATATTAGTCCAGATAAGCACCAAGGCGAAAATTTCAACAAATTTTTCTCGATTTGCTCTTAAAAATGATTGGAACGCGAGTTGGCGTAATAAAAGTATCGGAGAAAGTTTAAGTTATTCGGGAAAGGATATCGAAACGTTGGATTAAGTTCGTTTTCCAGGGAAAGAACGATACGTTCGACTTGATTAGGTTTATTTTTCAAGAAAATTTTTCCTCTCTTATATACATGTAGTATTCGTTTAATTTAAAGAAGATGAAAAATTTGTCTTTTCCTTTCCCTCGGATGAAAAAGTTTTTCACCAACATCATACCTTTTTATCGCCCGTCATAAGGGAAAGGAGAGAAAGGGAATGGAAAATTTTCACGGAATAAGCGCGGATCTTTGGGCGATGTTATACGCAAAAAAAAAAAAAAAAAAAAAAGTAAAGACATTAAGCGAAACAGTAGAGGACTCGTTGCTTCGAGTAGCGTGTTAAAGCTTTACCGAAATGCAAAACGGTAAAAGAGATGCGACTAGTTTTCCACGGGAAAAACTTTCAACTTTTATCTTCTCGCCGAATAGGCGCGTCGCGATGCGTTAATTTCGAAGGAGTGGAAAAAAAAAAAGAAAGAAAGAAAAAAGAAACTCGTTAAAAAGCTTTATAACTGTTTATCCAAATTCGAAAGAAAATATATAAAGAAAGAAAGAAAGAGGGGACAACGACGATAAAAAAAAAACGTTTTACACGAAAGGGTGGATCGTCTTAGACTAGTTACGAAATCGTCGGTGATAAAAGGGGGAGAGACGTAAAGGTAGACGTCGTTTTCCGAAGGAAATCGTTTTCTGGAGCAGCGGTGCCGTGGTCTGACAATGAAATGACTCGACTACTTAAAATACGTCTGCCAGTTTATTGCGGCTGTCCCACGGAACAATTTGTTACTTCCCTCCGTTTGTAATTACTTCCACGGTAGGCCGCCATTGAACGGGCGAACCTGGGCCCGTAATAACACGTAACATAAACAGTATTACAGTTTCGAGATGCACGAAGCACGAACGAGCGCGAACGAAAATTTCCTTCCAACGTGCATGAAGGAAGAGAAAGGAAGAGGATGAACTTTATTAGCACGGTTTTCGAGAGATTGCTATAAATTCTTCGCGTAACACGTGCCCGTTGAGGAAACGTGGAGGAGGGAATCGGCGTGCCCCTTCTTTATGTATCACGGCGGTGGAAAGGATTAAATGAAAATCTCTTCGTTCCGTGGAAACGAGGCGTGTGAAGTGCTATCCCTCTTTACTTAATAACAGTTTCAATGGTAATGGAAATTGTTCGTTCTATATTTCAGCCGTGAAGGAAAAATGTGTTTTGCACCACCAGCTCGATGGTGCAATCTCGCGTTCGAACGTATAAAAAGTATACAAGGTGGAACGCAAGAGGGTGGAATTTGAAACGGGGATGATCGAAATTGCTAATGTCAAGATTACTTACCTGCTTCGATAAATGTTATATACTTGGGATATTCTCGAACGAAATACCGGCATCAAAAGCTCTTGTATTAGATAAAAAAGAAAAAAAAATAACTCCAAGATAATATTATTTTTTTCTACCCTTCCTCTCGAACATACTTTCCAACATGAAAGACGAAAGAATTGTTTCGTAGAAACGGGGAAAAGGGTGTTTGCCGAGGTTTATCTCGTTGCAGAAATTTATGATAGTTGGGAAAACTTTGCCTGGCTGAAGACTGTTCACAAGAGATACTTTTTCCTTAGTCGATTAACCGGAGAGTAGACTGCACGGTCTTTCGTATCGATTGGTTCGACAGTGATGGATGCCGATCTTAATAGTTCGACTTGGAACACGTACGTCGTCGTGTCGGGGAGGAACCGCAAACTCTTTGAAAGTTGGCCGAGAGTAAATGTTCCAAGTTTGGTAAACAGGATAAAAAAAAGAAAAAGGAAAAAAAGGAGGGAGAGAAAAGAGGGTGGGCATGATAAACGGGGGAAATGAGCGCGGCACCGCTCGCCGCTTCGTGTTTCGATGATACTTGCAGACAAAGAAAGGCCGTCGAGATACGCAGCGATACTCTTTCTTCTTTTTTTTTTTTTTTTTTTTTTTTTTTTT
>NW_006263440.1:1098184-1100442 GCF_000469605.1 Apis dorsata
ACAATACCGCGGAATCTGGACCAGCACTGACCCGATTTCTAATATCACGCTGTTCCAGATGTTAAACTGAAAATAGAAAACCGGTGGTCGGGGGTTGCGACTTTTGTCCCGCATAAAACAAGATCGTGGATACCTTGGTCCAATTATTATGTTCCTTACATATATATATATATAAATATGTATACAAAAAAAGATCGTATCAATATTCGTACTTTATATATAATATTTTTCAATTGATCATTTCGCGAAAGAATTATTTCGAATTCTTACGATACGCGAAATATACGTATCGTTTCTCCCCTGAAATAAATATTTATTGCTACGAAGATAATATTTTTCGTAATAACAATGTTATTACGTTTTCATTATCTCGCGTTAATATTCAGACATTTTGCGAAAATATTATCTTTGCAAAATTTACGAATGTAAATATTTTTCATAATATAATATCATCCATAATACGCGAAATATCAACTCGAAAGAATTTCCCAATTACCGCCAAACTTTGCCCCGGCAAATTGTCGAACAAGTCTCCCGGCGAGCATCGATCGACCGGTAATAACCTACTTTAATCTCGTCTCGCTACGAGATCTCGTATAAATCAGCCTCTTTCGGGTTGAAATAGTGGGAGTCGTGCGACAAAACGATCGTGCGCAAAACCATTGGCTCGCGATCCAGAGTGGTGCTTGACGGATCGGCCGATTGTGCGGAATAATTGACGGCGATTTCAAGCGGTGGCCGCAATTCCGTGCAACGATGAAATCCATTCTGTCTGGCCCGATGTGTTGACGATTCGCGTGTAGAGACCCCTCGACACCAGCGTGGAAGAAGGTCGTGGGTGACAGAGCCCAACCCACGGTGCCTGCCCTCGACAATGGCTTTTTGTCCCGCTCCCTCGATACGTCTCTATCTCGTGTCCTCAATGCTTGACTGATGCCTGCCCATTTTACACCTCTTCCTTCCTTCCAAACCCATCCTTCCTCTCGCCTTCCACCCCCCTTCCTTCTCCACCTTCCTTCCTTTGGACCTTGCGCCCCATATCCGCAAGATCGAAACCCTACATTTTTCACCAACCTTCTTTTTCGCCGCCTTTATTAATATCGAAGCGTCTTTCCTGGTACTCGAGGCCATGTCCAGCAGGGGGATGATGGAGAGGAAATTGAAGGAAAATTTAACGCTTACGGGTACAGTCAATAATTAATTCTTGGAGATGGAGTTGCGACGTTATGTGTTTTTTTTTTTTTTTTTATTTTTCTTACGTGATGATCGAGGTTCCATTTCTACGATTTTTTCAATTCGAAAAGATGTACGGAATAATTTTAATATCATTCTTCCAACGGAATAAATGTATGCGTTTAAGGGAGTAAGAGATGGGCCAACATCTTGGACGACATTTAGAATTTGGCGCATTAGAGTAACGACCCACTTACGGATAATGAAGAATTGCCAGAGCACGAGCGTCGCCGAGGACGAGAATCGAGCGGCTGGCAAATTGCTTAGGTAAATTTCCAATTTTCCGCTGTTAGGAACGGTGACGTCCAATCTCCGACGTTCCCGCCACATACTTCGGTTTAATCGAATCGAGATTTCATAAAGTCCGTCCCTGGCGAGAAGGTTAATTGCCAATTGATCCGAGAGACCCATGACGACCTGATTTTCGTCAGGTTGTTTATCACCGTTGCCGCTTTCGATCCAACTACGGTGTCATAACTCGTTCGTCCAAGTTTCAACAAAGTTGCGCCAATGAAATTTCAAAGTGAAGCGTTGGCGCAAAATTTTCAACGAGGATCGACCGCCATTTTTCACCAATTTGTATCGTATATTAAAACTTTCTCTCAACAAAGATTGATTTCTTCTCGTATATGAGAACGTTTCACGATTATTCTTCCCAATGTTAACATTTCTCCATCTCTGTCGTACAATTTTGAACGAGGAACGATAACCTATTCTCGAGTTTCGCTTCAACGATCCTTGATTCCAAACTTATTCTTGTAAAATTTACATGTAGATTAGATGTAGCGCAACACCTAGCATATTGCTTACATCGTTACAATATTCATGACTCCATGCTTGGCGTATTTAGGAAATTATAACCAATATTCCTTCCACGATAAAATACCTTTAAAATCGAACACCCTTCATCGAAACCCAATTAATCAAACGCAATCAATTTTTATCCGTAATCGTTCGATATTAAAAATAAATGTTATAAACTCTCCATGACTTTTTTCCTCTTTTTTTTTTTTTTTTTTTTTTTT
>NW_006263440.1:1100648-1110714 GCF_000469605.1 Apis dorsata
GATTCGCGCTCGTCAACTGGTATAACCTGGTGAACGTGTCCGTCGCATCGTCGGACTTAATTGGAAATTTATGGCCCCGCGAAGGATTTTACGGGCGATTCGTTTTTGACAGCGAGCACCGCGCCCATTCTCGCGTCCCGGGACTTGGGGACGTCGGTTCGCTCGTTACTTGCCCCCCTTCCTACTCCCCCCTCCCCTCGTAACGAGCGTTTCGAATTGGCGAACCCATTTTTCTCGCCAACGCATCTAATTGATTGGACGCCTCTATACCATTGTTCGTTTCTTGATTTATGGCCCTCGTTGACCCCTCCCGTCCTGGGAATCGCGCCGCATCGTCCACCGACCGACCCGGTCACAAGTGTACACTTCCCTGTGAAAATTAGTTCGCCTTACGATTCGATTATTAATCGTCCGATTTGGAGGGATGAAAGATTTATTTTCCGCAAAGGATTCTCTCTATCGATTGAATTTCCCTATCGATTAAAAAAAAAAAAAAAAGAAAGAAATACCTTCGATATCTGCCGATCATTCGATTAATTCGATGAAAAATTTCGCGATAACGCGTTCATCTGTAGCGATAAATCAGATTGTCGAAACGCGGGATCATAAAGAATTCGTGAATTCGTTCTGGACGAGGGGAGGGGAGGAGGGTTAGTCGGACAACGCAGTGACAGCGAATGTCGTTGGAGGAATTATCGGAACGAGCCGATCGAATATCGGGCTCGTGGCGGAACGCGAAACGTGGTTATTACGCGCGGAGAGCGGTCGCGACAACGATTAAATCGTTTTTCCCCTCCCCCCCTGAAACGATCTTAATTAGAACGATCGCGGCACGGTCACGCGCGAGGCCACAACGCGTGGCTAAATATTTATGCGATCGTCGGATTCGCGTTTCGGATCCCCTTAAAAACCGGGATACGATCCGCCCGGATTCGGATTTCGACAAGTTGACGTCTGTTTCGGTCGGACCCGGCCACGGGCTTCAATTTATGCGGAAACGTCGTTCCATAACAGGGGAAAGGAAGGGGAGGGGAGGGGATTGTTATCGACCGCCGCGCTAGATGCGTCGATCCAACTGTCCCGAAACTGCCTTCATGAAGGTCCAATGGAGTTTTTCATTTACGCCATTTGTTCGCGTAGTCGTAAACGCCTCGGATTAATTATTTCGGTCGTTGCCTGTGACAGCTGCTTATTACCGAAGTGAGAACAATGTGGGAACGTGACGGGCTGGGATCCTGGACACTCGATGATCGTGGACGTGACGATTACACGTATACGTGTAATCTCTATCGTTGGTATCGTCGAACGAAACTCTCCCGCCGTTTCTCTTCTCTTCCCTGTTCTGCTTCCGTTTTCTTCCAAGGAACTTAGCGTTCCCTTCGAAACCGTTTTCCTCGCCGATGAACAAAACCGTTTCGGATGGAAACGAGTTTTTTCAACGAGTGTTATTACCAGACGAAAAACCGGACGGAAGATCATAATTTGGAATTGCGGGACGTCTGGTATCGCGGAACTTGGGCCGTATCCTGCAACTTGGCCTAAATGAAAAAAAGCACGGCCGTTTTCCAAGCCCCGCGGAAAACGATTCGTCGGCAATTTTCCCGTCCCTGGATCTAGACGATCCATACCAAGCTTTCATAATGCCCGCTCGAATGTTCTTCCGGTTTCCACGGCTTACACGGGGGCCGCGTCCCATTAAATCCGTCCCGTTTAAACTTTCCCGCATAAAATCCGCATTCAAACCCGCGTCGAGCCGCTTCCATCGGCTCGCATCAACATCGCCAAACAAATCTGGGGAGGGTGAAGGAGGGGGAGGTTAGTCACCGCCATGAATGCAAGATTTTAATGGCACGCCGAGGAGCTTATTACGCCGGCTACGGATCGGTAAACATTAATTGGACTGTTTGAAATCGGTCGAATTGCAAGGCGATCCACCCCACGACTCTCGTACGTGGATTCGTTCCACCGCAGAAATCGAATCTCGAAATGACGTTATCTCGGTTTGCTTCGATCGGATAAAAAAAAAAAAAAAAAAAAAAAAAAAAAAGAAAAAAAGATTCTAAAGATTTGCCCTTGCATTGTCGTTTAATTCTTTTCTTTTCGTCGAATAATTAGAATTAATTCGTTTCGCGCGCTCGACGAGGTTGAAAAAAAAAAAAAAAAAAGAAAGTAACGCGGCGAAATTCGATTAAAACTAAGAGTAGAATTTCCATCCGTGGAATGAATAAAATTGGAAAATGTCATACGTCTGTTTCAGAGTTGCAGATTCACCGAACAAATCCGAAAAGTTCGAAGTTAATAGAAGGGAGAGAGAGAGAGAGAGAGAAAAAAAAAAGAAAATTTTCCGTCCTCTAACAGGCAACGAGATAAAGCTTCATCGTTGACAAAAGAACAGCCGGATAAACGGTAATTAATATCGGACATTCGAGACCGGTTTAATTGCAACTTCGATCGGCATTTTTTATTAATTTATACGTTTCCACGTTTTTATACGTATCCATGCATGATATACCTAGATGATTCGAAGAAGAAAAATTATTTGAAAATGTATTTTTACCATCCGTTCTCTCTTATATATTCGTTTTCCATTAAATTTGAGCATTAAATTTTCTAATTCGTGATACGTTTACGTGTTACGTTTTAATTATTATCGGCGCATAAAACGGGGGAATATATTTACCCTGAAGGGGAGACACATTCGAGTTTCATGCGGACACATTTAGACATCGTCGAGCACGTTTTAGGCGTCATTAAGAAAACATTTGAAGGGAACATGTTTATTACTCCGTCGAGACGCATCGTAATTGATATTGTAAAGTTAACTTGCCATCGAAAACTTTAATGTAAATGCACCAAGCTTATTGTTATTCGACGATTCGCATTCAGATTATATTTCCATCGTTTTATTTCTATTTTCGTGTCTACGTTGGTTACGCCAACTATGTAATATTCAAATAAGACGCAAACTTGTAAAATTTTTCATCATTCGAGGATACATCTTCAATCAATATTTTTTACATCAAATCGTATTAAAAATTTTTATAAAACACGCTTGAGCGAAATCTTAATAAGAAAAAAAAATATTATTTTATTTAAGAAAATTTTGGAAAATTAATTACACCGAAATTTCTGTATTTTCTGTTTTACTTTTCGTATTTATGTCTTTGTCGGAAAATTGTCTGCTCTTCTCTTAAAGAAATCCACTTTCATTCTTTTCGAAACGTAATAAACGGAAAGATCCCAAAGTTAAACGAACTATCCTGCCGTAATATCGTGAAAGCAGTTTCTGCCAATGTCTGAGAAGATTTGTGCTTTTGTCGTTCATTCGTATCGATGAATTTTAATATCGTGGGAACAAAAGATCCTCCGCCATCGTAAAGAAGATCGAAAGCGAAACAACGAGGGGAATGTTCTCTGATCAAAATGCAATAGGATATATTTATTACGAAACAATCGATACAAAGATCGCTATTTAATCCGTTTAGATCTCAAACATTTTCACGTTCAATTATTTAACTCTTGAGAACAGAAGTGTTTTCCTTGTCGGAGGAACGTCGTATTGTCGATGAATTTCTCTACTTCCTTTGCAAATAGTCCGCCAAACAGACTGGATACTTGGAATCCTCGCTCCTTACGATCTTAACGAAATTCCCAAAAGGCGATCGAAGTTGAGATCGGATGCAAATACGAATCTTGAGTGACGTAATCGTTTTACAACCGATAAGAAACCCGCTCAAGTCGAGGTTGCATAAACGGGAAACAAAGAGAAGAGAAATCTCCCTTTCTCATCCGTAAATGCTCAAACGAAATTATTATATCCATAATTACGATTCCTGTGTTGAATCAATAATAAACGAACGAAACGAGATTTTAATTATTATCGCGAATCATAATTTAACACTTATGTATATTATAATCACTATTAAAATTTCATTTTCCATATATTCCAACACCATCAATATTTAATAATAAAATTCGTATCGGAATCGATGACAAACCACGATTTTCGGAACGATCGCATAAATAACAAATAAATTCGAGTCTAAATCTTTCAACCGAGAGTTATAACCGATTTCACCCCTCCTCCCTATAACCATCGATCTTCCTGCCCTCCTCCACGTACGACACCGACGTTCTAATGGCCACCTTCTCGCCCCACTATCTACACTCACGATGCTCTAGAAACACCATTATCATGCTAATAAATGCTGTGATACTGATGAAATTCTTTGTGATGCAATCCTCGTTACTATGTATCACCGGGGAAGGAGGAGAGGGAGGAGGTATCGTATCGGGGCCGACGATCCACGGTGGCCCATTCCGAGGCAAAAACAGCCATAAAGCTGCGTATCGGGAAAGGAGAGGAAACGCTACACCTTCCCTGTCGCGCTTCTATGAATATTAAGCGATCAGGCTTTGGCCTCTTGTTACGACTTGCTTGTCGGTCGAGTTAACGTGGAAAATTGAGTTCACCCCCGGATTTTCATCTCCCCCGTATTGTCGTTGCGCCCAACCCCCTTGAAACTTCGATCGCTTTTCTCCCCTCTTCTTTTTTTTTCTTTTTTTTTTTGTTCCTTTTTCGCGAGCGTGTACGATTTACATAGACGTATCTCTGGCGTTAGTTAGTCGCAACTCGTGTTGCATTTTTCACTCGTGGGATGGAACGTTCTCGTGAATTTTTTCGAACGTCCTCGCAGCAAGTTAACCGGTCCGAGTGTCATGGGGATCGTTGATAAACCCGTGATAAACTCGTCCGAATCGTTCTTTAGGATTATATCGGAGAAGGAAATTAAAAGAAGAATTTAAATTAAATAAACGATCAGAATTTCCAACTTTCGCAACCAGTAATGAACTGAGTAATAGGTGAAGCGCGATATATAACGTAAAGTTAATAAAATTGGGGATGATGAATGGAACGATGCGAGACAGAGGGGGGAAGGCTTTTAACCGATCGCAGATGGATAATTACCCGTTTCGATTTTCGAACGTTTTCCATTCGAACAAATTGAATTATGCTTTGAATATTAGATCGATAATACGACTCAAAGTGTAAAGTTGCTGAGATTTTACCAGCAAAGGGAACAGAGAGGAATTTTCGTATTCCGTTTCGTAGCAACGTTCTAATCTTCGATATTAATATGTTACATATACATCAATATGAAATCGCATTTGTAATTTTCAGATATCCTTCTCTCGATATATTTTAATTCGATCGATCCGCTCGACGATAATTATCTGGTCGTTGCAGTTGAAACGAATTCACGATGGTTTCGAGAGGGATCACTAGACGGAAACATTTATGATTTTACAAATTTCTCTGCTTTTTCGAAAGATAATTCGGAGGATTGACAGTAGAAAACGATTTCGAGAGCGATTATGTCTCTCATCTCTCGAGTTATTTTTCGTTTCGCTATCGAATGCTATAATCAATCTGGCGAACGAAGAAAGAATAATTCGATCGAACGTGTTCTCCATCGTCGAGATTCTTCTTTCTTTCGCTCCGGCCTCGAATCGGGAGCGTTTCATTTCTCGAACGCGTCTCATTATTCGAATCGCCGATTTCTTTTGACTTCTTTGAGGGAAAAAAAGGGGGACGGATAGCGGCAGAGTAAAGGAGGGGGGCGGCGGGCAGGCCGTGTGCTGTCAGCGATCGTGTCAAATAGTGCGCAAGGTAGAAAGATAGAATGATTTTCCCTCTTCCTGGTTCGCTGCTTTTATATGCGGAGGGCTATCGCGCGACACAGATCTCTATTCAAAGAAATATCAAAGTGCTGAGCCAGACCATCCAGACTCTGGTTACCGGAGGGGCTATCCTGCATTAAGCGCGTTCCACGCCGTTAACGAAATTCATTCGCTTTTGAATATATCCTCGCCACTCCATTTACGTCCTATCGCGACCGATTTTTCGCGGATTAATCATCTAAATAGCGAAGAAAGAAAAAAAAAAATTCCGACAAATTTCTTTCCCCCGATAATTTGATTCTCCTCTAAAATCCAAAATTATTCTCCTCGCCCCCTCTCCTCTAATTCGAAATTGGAAAAATCAATTTCAATTTAAACCAGAGGCAGAGAGTTTTCCTGGAAAATTTTCTTATTACCTTGATTCTTGATAAATATCAAAAACAGGAAGGCTCTCGTGGAGGGCGAATAAACAAAGGCCAGATTAATATCGGGCTCGATTAATTCAGGGCCGGCCCCCTGTATAACACGAAGGAGACAATTTCTCCACGGCGAGAACTGGTCGACGAATCCCTCAAAATACGATCGTCGGGTATTCGGTCTGGTAATTGATGCTCGGAGCCACGCTTTGAAATACCGGCCGCCCCCTTTGTGCTCCCTCTGTGTTTTTCAATATTCGTCCGCGCTTCCAAGGATTCCGCTCTCCGTTCCATGCACGCGAGCCGCATGGTGTGCAGTGGGCGATACGCGGTGAAGCCCGTCCATTCCTAGCGAATATCGCACGCCCACTCGTACAGAAATAATCGACCGATAAAAGACGAATTTCCTCTTTCCTTCCGTTCGAGATCTTTTCAAAAAATTCGCCGCTTCTCACTTCGGTTTTTCCTTCTGTTCGATAATAATTGCGTCACGATATAAAAATATATATACGAAACACGATTTGCTCTCCTCTTTCCTTCGTCTCGGAAAAATATCGAGCCACGATATCTCCTCTGTTCTCTCTGCATTTTTACAAACTCATTTTTCTTTTCTCTCCGCGCATCGATAAGGATGTTGCGTATATACGGATGCAATTGATTTTTACCTTCGATTTCTCGTATTTGAGTGTCGCTATGCGATACAGCGAGTCGAAGTCGAAGTGACCCCGATTTACCGTCGGTCGCGGTTGGTGGAGGGGTGTAGATTTCATTTCAGTGGCGCTGCGTGACTATCTCAAAATCTATCGGCGTTCCGCAATTATTGGCGTCTGATAAATCTGTCGGACGACGCGTGAAAAAGTAGCTATTTATCCTAACCCCGTTGCCCTATTTATTTATTTCTTCTTTTTTCTCTCCTCGTTTTACTTTATCTACCCTATCTCTCTTCCGATTTGACGCGACACCCACGTATATTTCTACGAATACGTTTCACAGTTCGCGTATTATAAAATTCTAGAAGCCTGTGTTTCTCACGTCGAATCAAAGAAAAAACCTTTTCTACGAGAGTGATGAAAGATTCGAAAGGTGAAACGTCGCGAAAGTAGAACACACCATAAATCGGCAATTTCTCTGTTCCATCAATCGTTCTATTTCCAAGCATTACCAAAAATCCACCGCGTGTTCTCACCACGATTTTCACCGAACAACAAACTTCCAACATGGGATGATCGTCGGATAAATTTCGTTGATTGATCGCGGGGAAACGAAGACACGGAGCGTTCGAGTTTCATACGCGAAATAATACGAAAGTCATCGTTCTCTTTAATGGAAAAAAAAGAATCCATCATTCCCGATCAGCTGACGGATTGCGAGAAAACGTGTTTTCCATCTTCTTCATCCGACTTCCGTCCGACCAGCTGTTGGAATAAACGATGGAATCGTGTTTAATGCGCAAACGGGAAGACAATTCACCGTCTATCGATACATCCGCCACGGCTTACACGATAACATGCCCGAAGGGTTGCGAGGGAAACAAGAATAGACAGTTCCTTAATGCGTTCCACCGTATTCTGACGTGCATCGGAATTAATAAAAAACCTATCCGTGGATATCTGAAATCGCTATATCTTAACGTAATTCCTCTTTATTTTTCCATTTGTTATTTTTATACCGAACGGAAATCGAGATCGTCCTTTTTTTTTTTTCTTTTTTAATCCTGGCGCGTATATATATATCTTATTCAGAGAATCAATCCAGGGATACAAATACACTCTACTAAGGAATATCTTTCTCTCTTTTTCTTCTTTTATTCAGAGAATGAATCCAGAAATACAAATTAATCGTTGCAAATACAACTATTCTACTAAAAAATATCTTTTTCTCTTTTTCTTCTTTAATTCTGATGCGTATATGTATATCTTATTCAGAGAATCAATTCAGAGATCCAAATTAATCGTTGCAAATACACTCTACTAAAGAATATCTTTCTCTCTTTTTTTTTTTTTTTAATTCTGGCGCGTATATATATTTTCTCTTTTTCAGAGAATCAATTCAGAGCTCCAAATTAATCGTTGCAAATACCCTCTACTAAAGAATATCTTTCTCTCTTTTTTTTTTTTTTTAATTCTGGCGCGTATATATATATTCTCTTATTCAGAGAATCAATTCAGAGATCCAAATTAATCGTTGCAAATACACTCTACTAAAGAATATCTTTCTCTCTTTTTTTTTTTTTTTTTAATTCTGGCGCGTATATATATATTCTCTTATTCAGAGAATCAATTCAGAGATCCAAATTAATCGTTGCAAATACACTCTACTAAAGAATATCTTTCTCTCTTTTTTTTTTTTTTTTTAATTCTGGCGCGTATATATATATTCTCTTATTCAGAGAATCAATTCAGAGATCCAAATTAATCGTTGCAAATAATACACTCGTCTGCTAAGGAATATCTCGCCACTATTTCGATTTCGATTTACTCGTATAGGGAGGAAATCGAGTAGGAGCGCATGAATTGTTCATTTGCAACTGTCTAGCAACGAAACGATCGGACAGATTAAACCGCGACTATCGTCCGCGTTAATCGAACAATTACTTTTGTTCATCGATTTCTGTTCTACTCCTTTGCGCTTCTTTTTTTCCCTTTTTTTTTATCCCCCGTCTCTTTTTCTTTTTTCTTTTTTTCCCACACACATTGTCGACGGTCGCTTGATTGATGAGGCCACGAGTTATATATAGGGAACGATGCTTCCGTTCAGATTATACGCTCACTAGCTTAATTTTTTTTTTCTGTATTTCTATTTCAAGTGACGCGAATGACTTTGAAAAAAAAAAAAAAAAGGAACATCTCCAATTCCTCTCTTTCGACCGAGGAACTCGATTTCCTCGATTTTTCTTTCTTTACAAGGTATATCGTTCGATTGGTAAAGATACGATGGATCGAAACATTTTTACAATTTCATATTTCTTTCTTTAAATATTACCCCCGGAAAAACAAAGTTTTCGTTTGTACAATAACAAATTAACAACGGAATTGCTTCCAACTATGATTATTCCTCGCGAGGCTCGAGAGGAGAAGAGAAGGAGGAGGAGGACTTCTTGAAAGATGAATACACACTCCGTTTCCATGATTTACCGACAAATATTTAGCCAAGATTGTTAATAAAATGTTCATCGAGTTGAACGGGGAAGCAGGAGAGAGATCGGAGCAGTCTCTGTCAATGCGGAAATTCTCTTTACATCAGCGAAGAAAATTGCATGGTCGGGTGCAAGGATGCGAAAAAGTCCTTACTACTTCTACAGATTTCTACAGATTTTCCGTAAAGGGAGAGAGGGGAGGAATTTTATAGAGAGGGCCCGTATTTACGTTGTATTTCGAGGCCCTGTGCTCGTAAACAGAGTATAACATGTCAGCCCTCGTGTACACTCGTATAACAGAAAAATAACATCGTATATAAAGACGAAAGGTTTTATGTAGAGAGGCCGGAAGCGGGGAATTTATGTGGAATCGTGCGCGGAATACATTCACGCGTTAAATGCATCTATCTTGGCTATTCCGAGTATTATACACGAAAGGAGGGGGAGAAGAAGAAAAAAACCAATCCGAGCAACGAGGGGAACAAGATATCCGTGCGAATTAGGAAAAAAAAAAAGAAAGAAAAGAAAAAAAGATAAAGGAGAAGAGAAGAGAAATTGCGTGGAAGAACGCTATAATATTTATCGACAGCGTTGCTTGTTAAAATAATTTCGAGTTGAAGCAGAGCAGCATCGTTTCCCTCCTTAGAAACGGAACGGAACGGAAAGGAATTAGAAGGGAGAGGATCCTTCCTACGAAGCAAACTGTCGCCACTGTACATTAAATTCGAACGAGTTGATTCGAATTTAATGTAACATTCATAAGGCATCGGCGGTGAAGTACTCGGTCGTTATTCGTGAAATAATTGTTACGCGATTCTCATTCGGGGAGGGG
>NW_006263440.1:1111009-1121097 GCF_000469605.1 Apis dorsata
ATGCATAATCCACCGATACGGGGACGTTGAAATTACGAGGGAACGAATACTTGGAGATAAATGAAAAAGGTATTTTTTTTTCTTCTTCTTCTTCTTCTTCTTCTCATTCCTAGAATAATACGATATTTAATGTATTCAAATATACGGTCCTCATGCGAATTTTTACGAGTTCACGTTCTACGCGTTTCACATTTTGCATGTTGCATTCGTATTCTGAATCTCCTGTTACTCTCGTCCTCGTTCTATCCTCTTTCTTTTTTTACATACATATATATATATATCGTCTGGATCGCATTTTCTAATCGCTCGCGTGCGAAGAGAATTCGAGGAAAAAGAAAAAATCAATTTGTACGGCAAACAGGTATAATACAAAGTGGTGGAAAAAAAAAAAGAGAAGGAAGAAGGGAGGAACGAACGAGGGAATGAAAGAAAAAAAAAAAAAGAAAAAAAAGAAAAAACCTGGAGGAAGGGAAAACGCAAAAATGCGAGATCTCATTGAGCGGATCGTTTGTTAGCGGTAGAGCTGGGGAGGGTGAGGGGGAGGGGAGGGGAATGGAATCGAAAAATCGTGGTGGTAGCTGAGACAAAAGAGCGGAGGATAGATTGAAGGTTGAAGAGGCAGTGGGGTTGTGGGTGGAGCTGAAAAAAGCTCATTTTCGTGGCGTTTATCGAGTAAAAGTACCTCTTCCCACCATATTGCACCGGGAGACCATATGTTCCGGTGGCTGTGCTCTCTCCGCTCTTTGCCACGGCAAATACGATCGTTTTTATCCACCATCTTCGTCGTTTTCTTCCTTCTCCCTGCTATCGGATTGTCTGGGGGTAGGTTGCTACGTTTTATCAACTACGTGACCTCCGTACGTACCTCCCTGCATCGATGCAGGGTACTTACACTTCCCCAACCTTCTTTCTTCCCTTCCTTCTTTTCCCCCTTCCCTCCTCCCCCCTCTTTCCAACCTCGCCGCGCTGAATCGGGTTGAATCATTGTTTCCTATCGCCTATCGTAGCGTATTCTCGGAGCTCTGGATCCGGATCCGTACGTTGCATTGCAATTCGCTCCTCCTCGTTCTGGTTAATACCACGTATAGGACGGTACTATCTCTATGATATCTAGCCTCGATACACTCGAGGATGGTACTTCGCCTCGAATTTGCTTCGAGAGATTTTATCGAACGTGTACCCTTTAACGATGATACTGCATCGCTTGCAAGGTAACTTCGCCTGTAATGGTTGTAGTAGTTCTTTTTCTACGATTTCTTTAATCCAAGGGAAAACGCGATTTACTTTGTACCTCACTGATCTTTTTCTCGATAAGTCGGGGATCAAGCGAGGCAGCGACGGAGATGATGAACGAAGGGATCGCACCCAGGAGAAAGGGTTGGTTGTGGATTTACGACACGTCTATCGCCACTAAATTTGAGGATGCCAGGAGGACCCAGGTGTTCGCGAAATGCTCTCAGAAATGCAGACCCTCCATAAAGTGATTCCTAAACTCTGGGCGTCTGGTGTTGATAATGAGCTATAGGTAACATTATTTGATGAATAAAATAACCTCGTCGGAGATATCAACTTTGTTAATCTTAGTTGGACGACGAAAGATCCGAGAGAAAAATTCCTTAAGATCCGAAAAGTTAAGTTCAACTTTTCGATACAATGTCAAAGTTTCAATATTCAATATTTACGTTCGCAACATATCGGCCCTTTGAACGTTGAAAAAGATGAAAAAGTATATTCGATCGAATGGTTCGATATTCTAGACGCTTCTTGACAGATCCCGCAACATCTTAGATCGAGAACTTCGTAACTTCGGCTCACCTTTCGAGTTCTCGTGACCATAGTAATTTTCAAAACTCACCAAACCGTGAAAAACTATGGGGGACTACGCGCAACTTGGGATATTCGTGAAACTCCCAGTCCCAGAATTCCTAATAAACCAATGATATAACCAGATACCGAACCACGAACACACAGATAGTTTGCACTCAGGTTCCAGTTCAACAACTTGGTTAGTCCGCGTCGTTTATATATCGCGATCCAAGTTATCTCTACCGATATTCCACCGATATTAACGATCCATCCGAACTGAAACTGTCCCGAGGAATTCGAACAATTCAAAGGTTTTCTAAAGGTTTCTTCTTCGTCGATTCTTTCGTTCCACGAAAGATAATTTACAATCGTTAACGGTGGCATGTGTAACGTTCGATGCTCACTCGGAAACGCGTGTATCTCGGAGAATTTATGACGGGGACTTAGTCTGCATACGAGTGCGGGAGAAGAGTGATCGTGCGAGAATGAGCAACCGTCTAAGGATGACTGGTAGTTCGAAGTCACGTAAGCATTAGCCGCCAAAGTAAAAGAGAATTTTCATCATTGGGGGGAGGACGGCCGCAACGACCATTTATTAGGTTTTTTTTTTTTTATTGGACGCGGTTTCGAGCGCTCTCGAAAAGAAAAAGCTCGACGTATCAAAAAAAAGATCGAGATAAAAATTCGATCGACGGACCATCGTTGTTCCATTTTCGAGGCGCGGCAGTAATTATTTCGCAGTATTTGACGAGCCACTTCATTATGCCGTGTGAAAGCACGGATAACGGAACGTTGGAACGAGATTTTTTTTTTACACGCGAGTGACGTCGCTTCGTTCCGAGGCGAGCTCGTTACTTTGGAATTTTATTTTGTCCCGAACGATTTTAATCATTGTTCCACGAAATCTCTCCGCTTTAATTTATGTAATTTTTCACGTGCAAATATTCAAACATTAACGATGCTTCCGCCTCGCGAAACAGGGAATGGGAAGGAGAGGAAAGCGATATTTTCTTCCGCGAATTAATTTTCGATAACACTTATAAAAATCCAGGAAAAGCTTATTAACGGAACTCGGGATGTTTATTTAAATTTCGAGTTACAAAAATATACGAAGTGAAATCTATCTGTTGTATTATTTAGTCGGTGAAGCATAGTTTTATTCCTTTCTCCCTTCCTCCCTCCTTTCTCCTAAAAGTATAAATTTAAATAAGTAATCGCACTTGTTAATATTAATGGTAAAAGAGTTTCTATTTCATTTCCATTCATTCGTGTTTAAAATCAACTAATGGAGCGAAGACAATGAGAACGTAAATTATACATAAAAATTCTATCAATTTTAGAAATAGGGAGGAAATTGGCGGACGAAAATGTTGTCAAAATCAATTATTAAACCGTCGACGTACGATACGTCGGTACAGAGAAATGGAAACGCGAATGAGATCTCCTCTCTTGATCCGGAATTGGAATTTCGTCCGCGGAGCGCACACGAGTTACTAGTTATTTTGTTAAAATTTCCGCGGTGATCGTCGCAGACACAAAACAGAGTTTAGTCGCGAGACGAAAAACTAATCCGCGTCGTTACACAAAGTAGTTGCGAAACGTGGATATATGATTCAGAAAAAGAAAAAAGATAGAATTTATTCTACGTTTCGTCGAAATTCCTACTTTTCCCCCAGAACAGATTCTGTTTGACGACGAAACGTTTCGTTCACTTTGTCGAAAAATCGATCAAATGCAGCTTCGTTTCGTACAATGTACAAAGTGAGACAAAAAAGTAGATGCCAAATCTACATTGAATTCTTCATCGAGTTTCTAAAGCGTAGAAAATTTTAATGCGTGCAATTCCATTATACGTTTTCCTCCTTTCTCACATCCCCACTAATTTACGCTACAATTACACATTTTATTTTCCATTCTTCTTTCTTTTCTCTACCGTCTCACCATCCTACCGACACATTTGCGTTCATTAAAACATCCGGTCGAAAATTCGTTTCACGACTTCTCTCTAACCACCTGATTTCCCGGCAATCAAAAAAAATCTCGAGAGAAAATTATTCCACGAATCGAATTTCAGACGCCGTAAAATTGGCCTGAGTGGGAGGAGGGTCGCGTGAAAAGTTTCGTACCCCCTGTGAATCGACGATGACTTTCGAGCAGCTCGAAACAAGGGTGGCGGCTGCGATGGAAATCGTACGTTTCCCCGGGTCGGGGTTCCTCAAAGGCGGACACAATAGGCCCTCCCCCTTGCATAATAGAGTGGCCAGGTTTAGATCGAGCGCAACGGGTTTAGGGTCGGCGGAGGTGAATGAGACGGTTAATTACCCCGGCAAATTAAGTGGAAACAGTCTGATTAGTGGATAGCTGTCTGCCTCCTGACGGTATTCCGCAAGTGGCCGAGCCTCCGCCTCCCCTCCGGTTCCTTCTGTTCCTGTGCGCATCCTTTATAGGAGGCGCGTGAACAGGGATTCCGGAGAGGGATGCGGGAGAGGAGTTGGATTTGGTCGAGTGATCGGAACTCTCAATTCCGTGCTTCCGTCGATGCACTCCTTGAATCCTAGATGCAAGGCCTCGATATCTCGAATATCGTCGTATCGTCTGCCAGATATACTCGAATTTTTATGCTTTTAACCTTAGATCTCGCCAATTCTAATTTTTTACCATAATCTATATATTCTCAAAAATTCATTATTGGTATAATATTAAAGCGATTAAATATCCTCTATGCAACGCGTCGTGGTATATTTTACAGCCGATAACGAATTTTCCAGAGAAAGAGAGAGAGGCGATGCGTAAAATAAGGGAATAAATCGGGGAGGCCGCGTGGCGAATATAAAAAGCGCAACACGTGCGTGACGCGCGCGAATCTCCAACTCTCGATAATTTCTAACTCTAGGAAATATTGATGAACGTGGCGCGATGAGACGTGGTAGCGACCACCTGCCGGACCCATATCCCGGAACCCGATAACCCGACGACCACGAGGGCCGCGTGCAAGCCGACCCTGAGGTCTTGAAAGCTGATACCATCGAGCCGAGTGTCACGAGACACGATACCTACGATAATAGGATCATATCGCTGCCTCTATCGGCTGTATCGCGGTTTTTCGAGGATAGGCGCCATCAATTGCAGGATATTCGAGGGATCTCGTTCGCGAGTTATCTGATATAGATATCGCCAGTCATCGAGTCCGCCGCTCCATCAACTTCGAATTTGCGATCAATTCCCCCAGGGGCGGAACGCGAAACTCGAGCCGAATCGATAACCGTTCCCTTAAGTCGAGCGACAGTTTCAGAGATGTGTACCAATTATCGGAATGGATCGTGGGAATCAATGGCGAACGTCCTCGAGATCGGACCTGGCGATGCGTTAACGACAATCTTACAGCGGGGACGGCTAATCGATAACCCTGCGATCGCAAGAGATCCGATAGCCACGCCGCCACGATGTGACAACAAACTTACCATCGCCACGCGACGATCATCGTCAATATCAGGTGTCGTCAATCTCGTGGTCTCGAGTGTCGTAACTCGCCTCCTCCCCTCTTTGAGGTTAACACCTTGCGCGACCGGCGAGCGTTTCTCTCTTCCTCCAAGCTCGAGGATTCATAATATTAGGGGATGTTAAATCTTTACGAATTCATCTCGATAATTTCTCCTTCTCCTGTTCGTTCTTCGTCGTCGATTCGTGCTTGCTCGTAGGACGAGTAGCTCCCCAAATAGCTGTGTAACCGCGTTCCTTATTTATACGAATCGATGAGCACGCGTCTCGAAATAGCCGACGAATGGGATCGAGAGTCGTCCTTCTTTTTTTTTTTATCCGTGTATCTTTGTACACGATATCGAAGATATATCCGACTATAAATGAATAAGTGAACCTCGTGGACCGGATGGAGGCGATCGAAGCGTTAATTTTCCACGAACCGTCTCCAAGATCTTACCGCGCGAAATTAGTACTAGGCCATCGATATTCCACGCTCCGTTGTAATACCACCGTGTCGATTATTAGCGAGTTAGATATCCAATTGAATATTCCACGCCGGTGTAATTACTATATCCGTTTCCCTGTCAGCCGTTACGTAATCGTTGGATGGGTTACACTCTGGCTTCCTACTCCCTCCCCCTCTGACTAATTAATCAGGGGTTTTGGTGTCTCTGTTAGAACAGCGGGGTGTCGAAGTCGCGCATCGATGATCGTACACTTTTCGTTGCACGTTTGGAAAGAGAGAGAGAGAGTTATAGATGGATAGAAAGAGGGAGAACGAAAGATAGAGAGATGTTGATTCGAATGTTTGTGCGCGTTGTTGTTGCGTAATGCAACGTGACACGCGGCCCCTTGCGCGTCCCTAAAAAGGAATATGATATGAGTCGTGGACGGATGCGCGTTGCAACGTTGCGTAACTCGAGACGTCAGGTCTCATTGTTGTAACGAAATATTAATAGCGAGCATTTGGTGTAGGCGAAAGAAAGCTTTTTAGCGACAGTTACGGTAATGTTGGCGCGAAATAAAGAGGGAGTAGCGGGTCGTTTAATTTTATCTCGCTCGTTGTTTCGTTCACAGGCTTTAAACGGGTCCGGTTAAACGGGTATAACGAATTTTGAGACAGTGGAATTTTGAGAAAAAAGATTCTTGATCTCATTTTTTGGGTAATATATTTTTTGTAATTTTTGGTTTCACTAATTGCGTATCGTTTTTGAAATATTCTTTCTTAAACCGTAATAAGATTCGCTAAGAAGTATTACTGGGTAATGCTGGGAAAAGTAAGACGAATAAGAGCGCAAACTTCCCGTTGTAATGGTAATCCCTCGTTGTTACCTCGTTCTTACAACTCTCGTTGTTCCACAGTATTATACCCAGCGTATTATAAAACAACAGAGATTTATATTTACAACAGAGTTTCTCACGAGGTGAAAAATTAATCGCCAATTACTTATACTTAACTTTTCGCCATACGTAAAAGTATATACGACGATTATATAATAAAATAATATCGAAAACGACAAAGGTCCTAGAACACGATAAAAGAGAAAGGTGTGTAAATCTGAAACGCTGCTCAACCCGGTCAACCTGGCAATAAAGATACGTGCTAACCGCGTAAAATACCCACGAATTTCCCAAATATCTACGATCACCGAATTTATCATAGGCGAAACTACTTTCGGAGAACCGCACTCGGCTAAACCGCTAACCATCGTCCGTTGTGACCACGCAAAGGGACTCCTCCCTTTACACCATCGTTACCGCCACATCGCAGACCGTATCGCTATGCCGCCAGGAGAGAAAGAGAGAAAGACAGAAGAGGGGAGGGTGAGTTTTACGCTCGTTAGGGGCACTTGTCGCGGAATTTTACGGGTTGCGTGTGTACGCGTTCCACGGCACGCGATAATCGCGCGGACCCCGCGATGGCCGGTGGCTTAAGGACAAAGAAAATCGCTCGACGATTAACCGTAGGAGAGGCGTGCGTGCGTATGCGTGTGTGTACGTGTGTGTGTGTACGCGGAATTAGCATCGTAATTGCGGAGAGTGAGGTTGCGGTTCGACCAGTCCCACCTTCGTCCCTCACCCTCCTCGTCCAACCTCTCCTCCCCTCCCTGTCCTCCTCCTCATTCCGCTAACCCGTGGCCAGTAACCGCTGTCGCGCCGCCATCGTAAAACGCAGGCTGCCGTACGCGGATCGACCTGCGCTCTAACCTGACCTAACCTCGGTCTGCGGCCCGACCTAACCTTCCTTTCCAAAGGGGGTGAAGGGGAGGGGGAGCTCGATGGCCGAACGGTTGGTCCGTGGATGCTTGAGTCTGGTATCGCGATTTTCATCGTTACCCTCCTATCGATCGATAACTTCGGACATTTTCGAGTGGCAGGCGACGTTTACTGGCGACCGCCATCATCGATCCTCCAACAGGATAGGTGTAATACGGCACCGTTGGCGTTTTACGAGGTACATGGTTCGAGGTTAGGGATGTAAGTTTGGTTCGAACTTCGATTTCTTTCTTTTTTTTTTTTTTTCTTCGATTTTTTGACTTCGAGTTTTTTTCACGAGATCTAATTCGCGATGACGATCGCGAATTAACAAGTTGTTCTGTTCGCGAGACAGCGTACTATTGGGTTTCGGTATGGTGGCCGAGAATAAATATCGATCCAACGTGGAAAGTCTCATTTAAAATGCATTAGCGATTAGACGTGCTCGCAGAGTCTAACGTCGCGAAGTTGAAACAACTGGCGGTAAACCATTTCGAATTACGATTTTATACTCTCGATATCTGTTTCCTCGACAGTATCAGAGTTTCTTTTTTTTTTTTTTTTTTTTGTAACAATTCAAGAAGGTCACCAGGCCATTGATCTTATTTCTTCGAATTAAACTCTTAGCGTTGAATTTGAAAAAGAAAAAAAGAAGAAAAAAAGAACTGGTCAACTTCTCTTATTGATTTTACGAGCACGCAATGCTCGCGATATATAAATTAACGCCCGCGGATCGTGCAAGGCGCGCGTATTCGTACGTATGCACGATGCATTCGGCCTCTTTCTATTCGCCTTCTTCCCCTCCTCCTCTCCTCTCCTCCTTCTCTCTCTCTCTCTCTCTCTCTCTCTGTGTTTGTACAGCTTTATAAACCGCTTTGAAAGTAGCGTGCTATCGGAATTCTTCCTCCCTTTCGGGCCCGTGTACCCGCATAAAGTGGAAGATGCCTCGCGAGCATCGCGGTGAACCGTACCACATCCGGCCTTTCTTCTTTCCGCAAATATGTAGGTTACTCCTTTCGCTTGGTTATTTTCTTCTCCGCGAACTCGATCCGCACCAACTTTCGGATCCATCGTTCGCGTACACCACCGGCGTACCGAGTTTTCGAACGGTTGTTTATCCGAAGTGTGTCGAGACGCATAGAGACACACGAATGCCACGCGTGTACACGAACCGTGTTTTCCGTGAGAAAAGATAAAGGTTTGTTTCGAAGAATGGAACGACGCAAGTATTCCGATTTCGGTGAATTTTATTTCGGATCGAGAATTCCTGTAAACAGAAGTTTAATATTATTACATGACTGTGATGAAAATGAAATTATGTGGAATATTTGACTATTTATTTTTTTTTTTTTTTATAACGAATATAATCAAAAATTTCCCTTGAGGATATATCGTTTAAAAATTCGTTTTCGAATGATTTACAACGCGTCAGAAAATCACGCAAAAGCGTTATACAACACGCTATTCTTTTCTTGAAATTTTTAAAACCTTTTAAATTTCATATTTTTTCCCATCAAGCATTTTCTATCTATAGAATATTTGCCATTGATATGACGGGTCGGGTGATTCGAATCTATAAACGTTGATGGATATAAACATGGGATCCCCGAATTTTATCACCGTCCGTGTCGTCACGTTTTCCAGATATTGCAGAATTATTTCTGACGTTATTATCATCCCCGCACGTTCGAATTTCGTTCTTTCGAACAATCGGCGCAAAAGGCTGGACAGCGAAAGTATTGTATCACCATCCTGTAAATACGTAAACGTAAACTAATTACGAGACAATTCGCATCGATCACTGTTCCAGCTCTCTGCTTCTAAAGTAATTAGCGTAAATAGAACCGTTCATGATAATTAACTATATATGTATATGTATATATATACAAATATATCGCTGTGAAATTCGAGTTGCGTTTGCCGAACTTAACCTCAAACGTA
The DNA here is from genome assembly GCF_000469605.1 of Apis dorsata. Taxonomy (NCBI): domain Eukaryota; kingdom Metazoa; phylum Arthropoda; class Insecta; order Hymenoptera; family Apidae; genus Apis; species Apis dorsata. Next base: position 1,120,493 of record NW_006263440.1, read on the forward strand.
ATTCGTAACTTTTCCAACTATTGTTCGCTTGTGCAAAGATCTCGAGCAAATCTAAATATTAAACAACAGAGCGAAACGAAATTAACGTAAAACTCGAAGATCAAACATGTTTTCAGACAATTTTACGTGCATCTTGTTGTAGCACGAGATATTTTGCAAAGAAAAAAAGAATTAGGAAAGTGCAGATCGCGCTTAAATATTTGACGTGGCCTTCGAAGGCGATCTGTTTCTCTAGCCGTTGAGTTTTCTACTTGAAAGTGATCTTCGAGGAGAGGGAGCCAATAGAATCACCATCGTACGTATCCATTTCGATTTGGGCCAATTATCCTTGTATTTATACTCAATAAGAGGATCATAACTTCATTTATGGTATCACGAGATAACCCAACATTGATCCCCTCGGTATATATTGCCTAAACGTAATCTCGACACTCCGCTACCTATCGATGACCATTACCAGTGATGATACTTATCGACCTAAATTTATCCTGTAATTCAAGTACAGGAAGCTCAAAGCTCTCGATCTCATCGTTAGTTCGAAAAAAAAAANNATTCCTTAACGACTCTTGCATAAATTTTCTCTTTCCGTTAAAATATCGATTTTT
>NW_006263440.1:1121203-1125126 GCF_000469605.1 Apis dorsata
ATACAGATATTTTCCATCGAGTGTGAATTATTTGACCGAGTTCGAAGATCGACTTATGGACACATCTCTTCTCTCCGAGAATAATTTCACGAGGGGCGCCACCTCCTAAAGAGGAATTCTTTAAAAAACGATTAAACTTGGAGCATCGCTGTCCAAGCTCGAACTTTTTCTTTATCCTTTTTTTTTTATGGTCCATTAAGCAGCAGAAGGGGAAAGAAACTTTTTTTTATACCACTTGAACGAAGGATTAATGTCGTGTGAAAGAAGGAAATTGTCGCGAGACTCTTCCTCTCGGCCTTTCTTCGTTTCACGATATTTCTCTTTAAACTTTCCTTTAGAACGTCATAACCGATTCGTGGATTGGTGGTGTAATTAGGCGGCAAACTTGCGTATTTTCTTCGAAAAAAAGTTTCTTTCCGCCCGAGTAATTACCGAGAATCCATCAGTTTGCTTTGCTCGTCGATCGAAAGTGTTCTTGGAAAGGCAGGGTACCAGGATCCTGTAAATAAGTAAATGGAAGTTGCAGTCGATCGTCGAAGAAGCGTCGATACTTTTAATGGGAAACAAAGGCATGCGCTCCTTCTCGCGATTTCCAGCCAGAATTATACGATTAACGATTCGATTTAATCCCTCCCCCTTCCTCGATCCATTTGTCCTCTACCTGAAATTGGAATTCAAAGCCTGGACAGATCCGGCTGCCCAGAGACATTCCGGGGAAGTCGAACGTCCTGTCTTAAAATAAGACGATCCACGGGCACCGGATTCGGACCGAATTCTGCAACTGGTCAAGAGAAACGTTTCAGGATGACATTTAGACGAAATGTAGGCTAAGGTTCTAATTCGAGCTCGGTTAAAACGAGCATCGATGGTATGATCGATACAGATGCAGGAGGATGGAATGGACCAAGCTCGTGTATCGAATTGATTCTCGTCTATAATTAGACGAGCCTCTCCTCCACCCATATTTGAATCGAATCGTTTAGAAAGCTCGAGGAGAAAAAAAATGATATCCACTCGACAATGGATAACAATGGATAACAATAATAGGAACGAGAGATCGATTGAACAAATGATTCGATCGATTCGAAAGAGAAAGGGGACGTCTCGATTCTCGATTCTCGAGTCGAGGGATCATCTCGCCGGTTGATAGTTGATCAAAGGGATCGAACTCCCTCGGGTGGAGGAGAAGAAATGGGTCTGGACGAAGATTCGAAAGGAACCGAGGAGGATCCGTGAGGTGGAAGGGAGATGGAAACGTGCGGATGATGAGAGGAGTCAGGATCAGAGAGATAATTAGCTGGCGGGGGAGGGAGGGGATTTCCCTTGACGGAGTCTCTACGGGGAGAGACGTTTCAAGCGTTGTACCGTACTCGATGAAAGGAAGAGATGTAAAGTTTGGCGTTCGAACTTCGTTTATCTTTTATTCCGATTTTTCTTTTCTTTCGTTTTTTGGATAGTTTCTCTTTGGATTTTTTTTACTCTGGATCGGTGCAAGAAACGACGAAACATCGAGACCAACGTGTTGTACGTAAATTTTCCCATCCAAATTTAAACTCCAGTTAAAATCCATTTAAACGAGCAAGTTGCGAGTCGTTACCCAAGTATCAGGCCAGCGCTCGTCGTAGCCGTAATTAAGGATGCGAGAACACTTTGAAATATTTAATGCTAATTACCGTTGGAGACTGGAATTTTTAACACCAGGCCACAGGGGGATGGGTTGATAAGTTTAATAACATTCTTGAAGCTGGCGACGATGCGTTAACTCGATCGTATTAAAAATTCGAGGCGGATCGTTCGATTTTTTAATAATCGCGTTTCACCACGCGAAACCGTGTAATTTCGTATCGAGATCTCGCGGCTGGGAACGGCTGGTAATGGCACACGCGGAACAAAATGTAAGAATCATAATTGTAGCTCCACGCTCAAGATTTCTCTTTCGTTCGACGCAAAAAAGTATATTTTAGCATATCTAATCGTTCCAACAGAATTATACACTTTATGATTCTCGTGTATACTCGAACATTGAGAGGAAGGTCGAACAACAACTAGGGAATTGATGGAGGCGAAAAAAAAAAAAAAATGCGATTCAATTAAATTTTTTCTCGTTCCCATTGCTATTGTTTCTTTAGAGAATGATTAATTTGTAATTTGACCTATTAATCGTGGATTCCGAGTATTTGCATGTGACACGTGTTTAATCAGATGAAATTACCTCACGCTATTTACGGGAGAATTTAGAATTAACTTTCTAAAATTAATTTCCTATCGGATTTTTGTTAATTTATTTACTAATTCAGCACGAAAACCGTGCCAAATCGAATATCAATTAGAACTGTAATTTCAATTATTCGTTATATATTTATTTGATTAGTGCAAATGAAAAAAAGAAACAAATAACGAGGGCGAAATAATTCTTTCTTTATTTCCATCTTATCGGATACTTATAATTATTTGTCAATTATCTATCCATTATCGACGAAACAATTCTCTTTAATTTATTTAAGAAAACTACATTTATCTTTCATCAATTAAAACTTGGTCCATCTTAAAATATTCGTGTCACGTTCAAACGAAATTTCCTTGTCAAATTAAATTACTATACTTCTAACTATATATTTCTATTTTCTTTGTTCCATCGATCCATCCAATTTTAGAAAATTATCCCCCAAACATCCGGTTCTTTTGCTGTTATCTAATTAACTTGCCTCGGACGATGCTAATCCAAATCCACCCGGGCAAGGCAGGAAAAACAGGGGCGAAATCTTGTAATTAGCCAAGTTTATTCGAATAATTTTGTATTCTCGAGGTGATTCGCGGCTCAAGTTGAAAAGTTGAAAACAGGGGCGAGTGTTGTATGCACGGGGGCCGTATGCACGGGGATGCCAAGTTCGTTGCCTAGACTAGGGACTAATCAAGTGGCATGCGGAATAATTACGCTTGCTCGCGCAACCTGGGAAATCCGCGCCCCAGGATCGAGTTTGCCCTTTCAACAATCGGATAATAATTGTTCCGGTTAATGAACCGTGGTGGAATGCCGGTGTTATTGGATTTCCTGGACCGCCGCGGCGCTTCTTGCGCCCAAAGAAACCCCGGAGTTTCGTCCCGGGTTGGCGATGACGTTTCAAGATTATCCGACCGGCGCCGCTCCAAATTACGTTTGCCGATTCTTGCGATTCTCCCAGAGATAACATTTTATCCAGTGTTACGGAATTAAAAATAATCCTTCCCTTCTTTCCTTTCTCTTCTTTTAATTTAAATCAATTTTAATTTCGACGATTATTATTATTATTATTGTTGTTGTTGTTATTATTATTACTATTACTATTATTATTATTATTATTATTACGTTCAATTATCCTCGCATCGAGTTCGCGAGAATTTTTATCTCCCCTATTCCATAATTAATTTCATAACACAATTTCGCATCAATTAAACTAAAACACAAGCCTTGCTCGCCTCGTTTCGTTGCCGACTGAAAATTGATTATTCGCGTTGATGCAATCGCGTTGACATCGGTTTATACTTTCACACTGCTCTATAACCCCACCCTGAATTTCTGCGTGTTAATTCCAAGCGCCATTCGGATTAGCGGTTGCTAATGCCCGTGGCCAGACTCTCGTCCCGTGGCACGATGACCCACCATATCGTTCTTCGTGAACACGCGCGCTCGTGTACACGATCCGCTGAAGAATTTCAGAACGAGGAGAAGAAGGAGAAGGGGGAGGGTGGTCGATAGTCGAGCAAGATGGATCATGACGGATGATCCGGTTGGCCGAGAAAATACGAGCCACTCGGGCGAGAGGCCGCTACGGCTGCGAATCGAACAACCGGAAGGGGATGCTTCTTTTCACGCGATCGTCTTTCCTCGTCGTATTTTCTCGTCCTTTTTTTTCTTTTCTTTTTTTTTTTTTTTTTTTTTTTTT
>NW_006263440.1:1125283-1129388 GCF_000469605.1 Apis dorsata
AAAATCAAGGTGTATTAAGATTCGACGCGATTCGTATTATTGTAGGATAGGATAAAAAAGAATTCTTCTTCGAAAGAATTATAATTTTAGGTTTACAAAGAAACAGATTGTGCTTGTACTCCGTTTAATTGTTCAATCTAGGATATATGTAGGATCTCTAACAAGTTGCACAATTTTATTAAGATACGAGCGTGACGAATCGATATTCGAACGTGATATTCAAACAAGTAACGTTAGATCGAGTGTATATACGCGGACGTCAGCGGGAGATTAATCGAAATTTCACGATGCATCGTTTAAACACATGACACCGGGCGCGATCTTGTTCGCCGCGTATTAATTTCCAAATTTCATTTACATACGATGACTATATTTTGTTTTCGAGAAAATCGAATATAATTTGCATCCCTCGATCCCTTGCATCGCGAATCGAGTTTGTAAATGGTTGTTATTACATTATCAATCGTTCCAAACACGAGAGCGTGACGATCGTGCGTGTAATCGTTTCTTTTGCAAATATATAATAATCGGATCGCGCGAGATTATTTCTTGAAACGCGATTAGACTTGAAAATTATTTTCCTCCATCGACGAATTCCCTTTCTCTCTCTCTTTCTCGAGCTATTCGACTGTATAAAATTGAAAGTTTAATTAACGAGAGAAATGTAATCCTATGTTGTCCATCCGAATTGTTAACGGTGCAATAAACGGAACATTTTGACAAGAACGTTTATTTACGTCATTAGCGCCGCGTGACGTATCCCGCCACTTATTAATTCCTCGCGAAAATGTTATTTAATTAAACGCCTCCGTTAATGGCGTGTACACGAAATATATCCAACCTTGGAGGAAATTAGCACGTTATCGGCCGGTAAAATCTCAGCTGTAAGGGCGCCACGGAACTACCCTTACACACCGTTATCTACCACGTCCTTATCGCGATACGAGTGGCCAGTTATGCACTGTCGACGCTCCACCAACATAACGGCAGTTTAAAACGATCGTAAACGGCGATATACGAGAGGACGCCCGTTCCGTATGGATGAAACGGCCGTGTTGTCGAAAGATGCTCGATCGTCGAACGAGATCTTCAATTCACCTACGATTTGAATCACAACGATATTTCAAAATCAAAAAATCGAAAATTAATTATATAATTAATAATTAATAATCAAACGTTAATTTACATCCGCGAAACCGTCGTCACGATTCTCTCGTTCCTCTGATACAATGAGCGTTGTTCGCCTCGTTCGCATTGATTCGTCATTTTAATAGGGATGATCGACATTTCGAGTGGAAAGTCATCGCGGGGATACGACGGTTGAATTTTCAACCCCCAGTTTCACGGAAAACTGCTTTTGAATCGGCCGATACACCTCGCCCTCGTAAATGGCACGGATGAATGGTGGTCCACGCGAGTTGTGGATCCCTGCACACGCACGCACACCCTTCTCTCTCTCTCTCTCTCTCGTTCCATTCACCCTGCCTCTTGATATCGCGAAACGAAACGTCGGCCGCGATGACATCAAAGCGACCGCTGGCGAAAAATTGATGAGGTGGTGGCGTTTGGTATTTCGTATTGATTAACTTCGTTCGCAGCTCATGAACGCATTAAAATACCGAGCAATGCGTTACTTTGCGCGCGGCCATTATTCGGCGCGAGTTTCGAATGGCCACGAAAAAAAATATTGTGCCAATCAAACATGTCGTGCGAGGACGCGTCCTTCGTGCGTAAACTCTTTTTATGAGAATTACGCTAAACGATGTACATCGTTTAATATACCGCGCGAAATTTAGGTATATACGCAGAAAGCTTTGAACGTCATTTATGACGATTTATTCGTTCGTCGTTTGTTTATCGAATACCGTTTTTTGTTTATGTTCAATTATTCATGGGATAGAGAGAAAATGCGAAATAAATATTCAAAGCACGTAGCGAGATTATTAATGAGTATAATTTCAAAAAAAAAGAAAAAAAGTTATAGATCAAGGTTCGCTTTGTAAAGATGATTTTTCGATTTTTCTATCTTCTCTTTAACGATCTTTTTCTTTAACAATTATCTCCGCTAATTGAGAACGAAACGTATCTTTAAAATTAACTGGAAAGGATGTTAGAACGTCGACTTTTACTACTGGCTGATGACTACTATGAAACTATTTTTGTACATGATTTTTTTGATCTTTCTATTTTAACGCACAATTATCTTTATTAATGGAGAACGAAACGTAACGTACAAAATTGGCTCGATATAGAATGGATGTTGAAGCGTTGACTTTTACTACTGGCTGACTAGCGTTAGGCTCAACGTTAGAGCATTGTTATCCTTCTCTCTTGTTATAAACTACGTGAAATATGGATTGCATCAGTTTGTAGGAAAGGAACCCATTCACGAAATATCTACCGCCCGAATAGGATAGATCTTTTGCGATATTTAGCGTTCCATGATGTAATACGTCGCGTTTCATGAAGCCGAAAATGAATTTCCGCGAAACCCGATCCACGCTAATTACCTCCTTTTCCTCGCCTCTTTAAGGGGGCAAGTTACACGAACGATCACCTTCCAATGCGGTGAACTTCTATCAAGACGTCACGGTGAATAAGAAAAATGAGTTTATGGGTCTTCTAGGGATCGTTTAATGAATCACTGGCTGCTCGATCGATGATAATTACACGCGAATTTTGTATATGCTCGATCCATCTGAGAATGATTAATGGTAATTTCGTGTAAGAAGTATCGTAAGAAGCGTGTGTAATTTGTATACGCGATAAGAATAAACGAACGACAAAGCGTACGATGAATTTCAGGAGAAATTTCGTTGCAAGATTATTGCAATGCAAAATTGGTTTTTTAGTCTCGTTTTTCTTTTTCTTTCTTTCTTTTTTTTTTTTTACGATTAATTAAATGGCTTGGCATAAACGATTAACTGGAAATGACGATTCACACTCCAGAGAATTCTTTTGACGATGGAACGACAGACGAAAGTGAAACGCGTTTATTACGAGGATGACATGTTCGCGGAGCTAATCGAAAAAAAAAAAAAAAAAAAGAAAACGAGAATAATTTCGTTACACTGACCATTTAGATCGACAAGAGTAACTGCGAGCAGCCAATTAAACTTGCGTCCATTTTGCCTGTTGGATTTTTCTGTGTGATGAAAAATTTCTTCCTTTTTTTTTTTTTTTTTTTTTTTTTTTTTTTACGATTAATTAAATGGCTTGGCATAAACGATTACCTGGAAATGACGATTCACACTCCAGAGAATTCTTTTGACGATGGAACGACAGACGAAAGTGAAACGCGTTTATTACGAGGATGACATGTTCGCGGAGCTAATCGAAAAAAAAAAAAAAAAAAGAAAACGAGAATAATTTCGTTACACTGACCATTTAGATCGACAAGAGTAACTGCGAGCAACCAATTAAACTTGCGTCCATTTTGCCTGTTGGATTTTTCTGTGTGATGAAAAATTTCTTCCTTTTTTTTTTTTTTTTTTTCTGTTTTGTTTTCCAGATCAAATATTTTCCAGCTTTTTGAACGAAATTTCAGAGAAATTGACTATACACGGGTTTTATTTAGTAATATCTTCTGTGAAAATATTTCTGAATCGACGATTTTCCTTTTTAACAAATAATTAAAAATTACGAAACGAGGATGGGGAAAAAAGTGAAACAGAAGGGACATTAACATTTAAAATAAATATTCATACCGTCTAGTAAAATATATCCCGTGTGAATTTCATGAAAAATTTTCATGGGGAAGGATACAGAAATGTTGAATCGTTGAATCCATTGAAATTTTAATGTATAATTGATCATCCAGCGGATGTCTGCCCGCCATATCATACAAAAAATTGTACGTTATATCCTATGAAACTCCTGTTATTTCGTTTTATATATCCACCATTTGTGTATACGTATAATAATTCGAAAATATAAATTAAATCGCAACAATGGAAAATTATATGTTGAAAGTTGACTGTGAAATTCATCGTGTCACGATAAATCACCACAGTAGATAGAATCAGGCATCGGGTTGCACAACATTTCCATCGATTCCTGAATTCCTCGCGGAAACGAGAACGACAAAAAAAAAAAAAAAAAAAAA
>NW_006263440.1:1129556-1140430 GCF_000469605.1 Apis dorsata
CATCAAAGTCCCCGACACGATTCGTCCAATCCGCCCCCCACCGATTCTAAGAAATAGAAAGATTCATCCACTTCCCCCTTCCCAACCACCCGAAATATTAAAGAAATCGGGGCGAGAGAAAGAGAAAGCCGAGAGCGCAGGTTTGGAGAACTCGGTTTTTGAAACGAGAGCCCGGAGGGTATATCTCGATGACGGCGGAAAACAGCGAAATCCCGAGCTCTGATTCGCGCGTCGATTCGCGCGAAGAGGGAAATGGGGGTGGAAAGGTAAAAACGGCCCTTTATCCCCGACTCGCCGGGGACTCGTCGTCCATTTTCGACCACACCCCTCGTTTCGGAGGAATTCGAAGGTCGCCTAGCGGGACGAGGAAGGAAAGCTTCCTCCCCTTGTTCCCTCGTGGTGGATAGGGCAGAGCGATTGACCCGAGAGGTTGGAGCGGAGTCGGGCGATTTTTTCACGGAGGATCAACTTGTCCGCCATATTAATGACCACGGTGCTTTGGATTATCCGTCGAGGTTACCCACCGCTCTCCCTTCCTTGTTGGCTGGAGCCAACTTTCTTGGAAAATTGATTGCGCTTCCACGAATCTTCTCTCTCTCTCTCTCTCTCTCGTGCTCTTTCTTCGTGTCTTTCCGTCCCTTCTTCGAAAGGGGCGACGACGAGAGGGGGAGGGGAGAGTCGCCAAGGGAGAAACGATGACGTGGTCGTGGTTGACAAACGGGAATTCCTTTCCTCCTCCGCCACGATCGAGGCTAATTATTTTCTCCGAGACGAGTACCTTTAATTGGTGTTTTCTTATCGACTGTCCCCTCCCCACCCGCCCGGCCGGCGCAAGAACGACAAAAGCCTTCGAGACGCGAATTTCGCGCTGCAGTAATTCAGTTTGGCAAGTTTCTTTCGCGCTTCGAAGTTTCCTGTGAACGTATCTCTGTTTGTCGTACCTCCCCCCTCGAGAACTCGTTAAACGCATGGCAGAGGTCGGGTTTATCGGATACCATAGAGATCTATGGTTACGAAACGAGAGGAGAGGGGAGGAGGGGAATGAGAAAAAGAAATTGCGGAGGTGTAGTTGCTTTGATGTAACGATTACTAAGCGAAAAACTGCTTACGTTTGGAGCGTAAATTGACGGTGGATGAATCTCTCTCTCTCTCTTTCTCTTATTGCGAGAGTTGCGGGGTTGAGTTCTTGTCTATCGAATTAATTCTCGACCAACTCGTGAATCGGCTTTGTATTGTGTCGAATTTTGTCGGGGTAAACGTAAACAAAGACGATTGAAATCAGCTTATTTTCGAGGTTGAAATCGTTTCTTCTCCCATCATCGTACAATTTACTCGTCTGAGGAAACAGTAAATGGAATCGGTGAACGAGTAAAAAATTTTGACCCTGTAACCTCTTATAAATTCTTAAATTCTTGATCGAAAGAGTGGAAATAAAATATTAATATGTTTTCAAGTTGAATAATAAAAAGCGTAATTCAACGGAGGTTATTCGTATTTCAATGAAATAAAATAGAATCCGATCGAGAATCAAATTTCGTTCGGTTTAAATTCCTGAAACGTATAGCCGTTTCGAACGTGTTGCCGATAACCGTGCGTGAGTGTGCGCGTCTGTGTCGAAACGCAACAACATTGCGAGCAAAGAAACGCAATATTTCGATATTTTCCAAATACATTTTTCATTATGAACGATCCTCGATTGTTGCGGCCTCGGAGAAAAGAAATCCAAAAATCTGAGAGAGGGGGTGAATAATTATAGAAAATCGTTTCGAATATTCGGAGGAAAATACCGAAAATATCGGGTTCAAATCAGACGTAAACGTGGAAAGGTGAGCAGGCTGGTGATACGGATCGAGATTCGATTGAAAAATAAAATTTCATTCCACTTTGTTTTACGTATTTACTACGCGACTAGAGCACGAAAGTGCCACAATTTATTCCAATCCCGTCATTCGATCAATCCCTTATATCTACGAACGACGTTACGTATATTAATCCTTATATTCAATTGTTGAAGCGATTAATGCGCGATAAAAAAAAAAAGAAAATAATAATAGTAACTACTAAGAAATAGGACGAATTCCTTTATCCTCACAATTTGAATTTTTGCCATTATTTTTATGATTCTATTATATATTTTATCGAGGTTCGATATTTCACCCGTTATCAAACTTTAATCAAATTCTGCAAACTGCATGAAATGATCTTATGAATTTTATTTCCTTTCCATTCCTACCACTTTCTTCTCTATCGTAGCATTTCGTACACTATAGTATTAGTGAAAATGGAACGAATCGCATCTTCTTTTCAGAACCTTGCGAGAAAACGTACTGTTCTTGGGGCGCGACGTGCGTCGTGTCGGAGAACGGGAAACCTTTGTGCCAGTGTCCTACGGATTGTCCTTCGACTTCCGAGCCTGTCTGCGGCTCCGACAACGTGACCTACACCAACTATTGCCATCTACGGAAGAGCAGCTGCCTCGAGAGAAAAAGCACGCGGGTGAAGAATCAGGGCGCTTGTGGTGAGTATACCATCCCGCCTTTTCGCTTCCCGATCGCCTTTCAACTTTCCAAATGAACAGACAGGATATTGGTAAAAGTTGGACTCTCGAGGGGTGAGGAGGCGGCCGGTATCGCGTCGTTTCGCCGTGATAAACGGAGATAACAAACGAGTATTATTCGGATAACGCCATTGTCGAGGCGAGTGTAGAAAGCATCCTTTCTCCTTGGGTGTAAAAATATTCTTTCTCGAGTCGATAACAAAATAGGTTTATTGCTTCGCGAACAGCACATCGTTTTGCCGTTGCACCGCACTTATAAAAATAGAGGGTCTCTATTTTTTGAACGGAATCTTTGAAACGTTACAAACGCCTTGTTCTCTAAGCTCTTTAAGAATCTCAAAAGCTTCTTTCAAAAGTAATTTGTAAGCTCTCTTCTTTAACAATAGCCAATCAATTGCTTTAGAAAAAAAAAGAAAAACACGAAAAAAACTCGTGATGTAGCTTAATAAAAAAAGTCGTAAAGAAAATTGCGAGAGGAGAAAGTGTCCGCAATCGTTTCTTTTTCCACGTAAATGGAAGATGCTATACAGTTTCACAGTGCGCGTAGCACGATAGAGGAACGAACGACTTCAAATATTTATGAAATCGAACGTATTGACCATAGCAAACAAGTTCTCGTTTCGAAAGGGAGACGTGAAAGATTACGAAGAGAAATCCGACCGATTCTCCTCCCGCGGGCGACAGAAACTCGAACTAAAACAAGTTCTCTCTCTTATCTCCTTTCCTCTCTCTCTCTCTCTTTCTCTGTCTCTTATACGGATCGGAGAGGAAAATGGCGGGGGATTCGCAAATATATTTGCCGCGACGGGTTTATTCGAGGCGGTTTCGATTCCCTAATGGCGTTCGTGCCACTTCCGCGCGAAATTTCCAACCGCGCGGAGATCTGTCGATGCAAAACGGAAACTTATTCCGCGATATCCTGCAATAATGATAATGCCCCGATATCGAGGCAGCCCTCTCCCCGCGTCACGTCCTATTATTCGGGTTTGGATATCGTCAACCCGCAAAAATAGAGACTCAGCCTCTCGATATCGTTGGATCCGGCTGCATCGACACGTGTCACGCTTCTAAAACGCGGCGAGGATATGACGGAGAAGGAGGAGGAGGAGGAGGGTAACGTCTGGCTTTCTGGAATCAGGATTGACGTGTATCCATTTGTCCCGTTGTTAGTAATTCCGAAAGAAATCGCTTCTGGTTTTAACTCCGCTTATTCTCGCCGAGGAGTTCGAAGTTAATCTCGCATTATTATTTTTATTTCGACGTCGGAACGGTGAGCGATTTTTCAACGCGACGATTGAATTATATTGCGCCAAGATTTTAAAAAAAAAAATAATAAACCGTCGTTACGATTCCGCCTATCGTCAATCTTGTCGATAGACAAAGCCAGTTTCGTCGTTCTCTTCTCCCCGGGAAAATGGGCCGTTTAAAAAAAAAAAAAAAAGAAGAAGAGAAAAGAAGGAAGGAAGGAACAAAAATCCTCCGAGTTGCACTGTATTAGTTTTAAAATTTCCGGTCAGGGTGGAAAGAAAGTTGAAAGAACGGCTGAGATCACCGAATAAGATCTTCCTTAGGTACTTTGTATTAGTTTTAGAATTTCTCTCCCTCCCAGGAGAAGGAAAGTTAAGCCACTGAAAAAAAAATTACATTCAGTTTGGGGTAGTGGACTAGTTTTGGCTTCTGGAAAATAAGTTTCCCGTGTCCTTCGAGTTACCTCTCCCTCCCTCTTTCCCCACGGTGTGCAACATTCAAAAACTCGTTACAATTTTTCCAAATTCAATATTAATCTTATTTTTGAGTCGAGGAGGAGAGGAGGGAGGGTAGACAAAGTTTCGAGAACTTTGTCAATAAAAAAGATGACGCGCGCGCCATCGATGCATCCTCTTTGAACCTTAAAACAAGCGCTATATATCCCACGACACAATTACGAGACGACGTTATTTACATTTAATTGTTCCAAGCGTTTAAACGTCGCTCGAACCTCTCCCTGCGACGTCCATTTATTCAGACTTTGAAATTCCGAAATAAAGCTCACCCGGAACGGGATCGATCAATTTTCGCGTATTTTTATCCACGAACCGGATATATAATGCGTGCACGGTATCAGAGAAGAGAAAATGATCGGGGGAGGGGAGGAAATTCGAAGGCAGGGTGGAGAAGGGAAAAACAGAGCGCCTCGAAAAAAACGTATTTTATCACTATCGGATCTCTTTTTGCCTCGCCCAGTCCGGCCACGATCTTGCCACCATGAATTAACCATCGCCCGATACCCGATTTTTGCCTCGAAACCTCGCGCGCCCTTCCAGCGCCGATTCTCGAAAACGATCTTTTATTCAAAGCGAGCCTACGCGCGCTTGTATCGACACCGTGTCGGTGTACCTCTTTTCTTCCTCTCCTCGGGAAAGGGGCAAATCTTAGGGGCTCTCTGTTCTCATGGAATGTATTCACCGATGGATCGAGAGGGGAACAGCTGGACGAGAGCCGGTTGCGTGCGCGTCCGTGGAAATTACTTGGAATTCTTTCGAGTTTCTGCAATTGGGAAATGGAATGATGATTTGAAATTTTGTGGAATAATGTTTCCAATAATCGAACTTCTCGAACCTGAGAGTAATATTTTTAAGGCACGAGTACGTAGAATTGTATACCAATGAAGGAATGGTATGTGTGGAGAGGGGAGTCTGTTCCATTCGAAACGAAAGATTGACGAGAGGGATGGAGATAATTTTGGAATGGAAAGAAATATATTGACGAACGAGCGTGGATCATTTAGGGTAAGAACGTAAATAAAGGGGGAAATTTATTAGCCCGAAATTTCCCATCCAGTTTTCAAAGCCGAGCACAAGTTTAATCTAGTTACGTTGCGCAAGTTCTTCGTTACACAACTCAACCTTTGTACTTCACGAATACATTACGAAGTAACTACGGAACACTTCGTTATCGTCCATGGTATTATAGTTGCAATTATTAGGCAAAGTATCGAGGCAAACTGTTCTCCCTCGATGGTGAAATAATATCGAGCAAGATTGGTGGTGGGATTCGGATGGAAGGGGTGGGGGAGGAAGATTCGAAAAAGATAAAACGAACGATCTTTGACGTGGCGGAAGAAATTTTTCATCAAGCTCGAAAATATTTCGGGAATGCGGAAAATTCGAAATTGGAACGTAACGCGTTTATCTCGAAAATTCCCCCCCCTCCCCTCTCCTCTTCGATTCTTCATGGATCGTTGGACCCTTTTACGGCGAGAATTAATTTCGCTCGCGTGCCATGAAATTTAATATTATGCGCAACCAGCTCCGATGCATAATTTCCACCGTGGCGCTCGTTCAAAGTCTATCGAAGACTTTCGACAAACTTACGGCCTGCTTGCGTCTCCGTCCCCTTCGCCCTCTTCCGCTTTCAATTACTCCCGGAGACAAGCCAGAGATCCTGAAATGTCTGGAAATGACGCGCAAGATCGCAATTGTTGGAAAGCTCCAAGCTTTTTGCTCCAGTTTAAGTGAAAACACTTCGTCGACCGTGCCTCGTCGCACGAACCTCTCGTCCTTTTATCAATTTATTCGTTGCAACGTGGATACGATATGGAGAGAGAGAGAGAGAGAGAGAAAGCTTCGAACATTTATATTTTGTTCACGGATCGATACACGTGTTCGTTCAAATTTGTTTCGAAATCGAGAACCTGAAAAGCACAAACACCGCCCGATAAATCAAACAGATATTAAAAATTGCTATTAAAAATTCCAGAGCATGAGTAACAAGTGTGTATATCTGAAACAAATATGAGGTATGGACAAGGTACGATATTGTTCATTTTTAACGATGTGGATTTTTGAGAGAACATTTTTTTTCCCCCTCCAATGTTAGTTTTAATACTTTAAAATCAAGTTTGGAGGGGGGAGGGGAACAGAATTTCGAATAATTACATCTATCGAACGAATGAAAAAAATTATTTTTTATTACGATCGTTTCTTTCTTTCTTAACAACGTCGTGAACTTTTATATCTTTTATTTTATCTCGCGTTTAAATATTCATAAAGAATTATTCATTTTAAAATAAAGCTTCTATCGAATTTAATATTTTTCACATTTACTTTTTACGATATACGGAATTTAAAAGTTCGAAATGTTGATTCTCTCTCTCTCTCTCTCTTTCTCCCTCTCGTGGATGAAGCCATCGATGAAGCGATAGTTCAGAGAACAACGATGGAAAAAAGTCTAGAGAGAGAAAGAGAAAGAGAGAGAGAGTGAGAGAAGGAAACGAAGGATATCGAAGGAAAAGGGGGAAAAAAGGGTATCCTCGATTCGTAACTTCTTCTCTAAAATCGAATTCAGACTCTGGGGTACACGTATTATCACGCCACCCGTTTCCCTTATTCCCTCTTTTTATCCACCTACTTTCCTCCTTCTTATCTTATCGGGCGTAGTTCTGGTTCATTGCGAGCTCGTTCTCCCAGCCGGTAAGATACTCCGTGTTATTAAACAAGACCCGTAATAGTAATGATACTTAACATCAGCCTCTGTCTCCCGTTGAAGTAGCCAGCCTTTTTAAATTTCTATATTACATCGTATCCTATCGGGAGAGAATTTTCAAACCTTTTTCCTCGCTAACCGCGATTATTAAAGCGATATTTAAATTAGAGAACAGAGAGAGAGAGAGAGAGAGAGAGAGAAAGATCGTGAAATTTTATCGTTCTCTTTTTTTTCTTTTTTTCGAAAGCGCGCATGGAATTCTCATTCGGCCAGCATCTTTCTAACAGCTTTCCCATGTGCACGTAAATTATTATGCGAGCAAACAATGCGGTACTGGCGTAACAGCATCGTGTAAAATAGCCGAGTGTCCCTAGCGGTTTCTCCGGACGAGTTTTCCTTCTGATGTTCTCTCTCTCTCTCTCCCTCTCTCTTTCTCTCCATCCACCTGAGTTTCTCGTTCACGCGCTCCCCGTGTTGTTTAAAGTATCTCTACGCCACGTACATATTCAAGCTCGGTCCCCGTTATCCCTCATTCTTATTCTCAGCTGCATACTTTCAATTTTTGCCCGTTTCACGCGAACCAAGTATTTCGCTCTCGTGCGTTTTCCTTCAGAGAGCGGGAGACGTTCGGGGGTAAGATTGTAAATAAACGTATCGAGTATCGGTGTGTCGAGTGTCTGTTGTCAGCTAAATCTACTAAATCAACGAACAATTTATAATATATGAGCGTTTACTGAGTGTTTCAACGATTTTTTTTTATTCCTCCTCGAACGTTCGTTGAAACGTTCCCTTCCCTCCTACCAGCAGTGTCGCCACTATCTTCGGACGATTGGCGACAATTTCGCGCGAAATTCCAGCCGAGAATAAAACGGATAAACAGGCGAAGAGATAAGAGAATGAAAAAGAGGGAATGGATGATAAGCGCGTGGTCTTAAGCTCGAGCTTTCTCGCGCTCTTCTCTCCGTTGTTTCAACCCCGCCGTTATCAGACTTCTTCAGACACCGTACCATAAATTTCCCGATTGTTTAATTTATTTCCACGCCCGTATGATCCTCGACGAGATTCCCCGCGAATTCATTCAAACTTTTCGCGCGAAATCGTTCGAAGAATCACGCGTTATTTCCAGGTTCCTATGATCGCGCCCCCTTTTTACTATTTGTTAACAGTTTCCATCGATCTTCTGCCACTTTTTTCGAAATACGGCGTGCGTCGACGATGAGTGAATCTCGCGAATCTTATCTCGACGAAGAGGAATAAAATGGCGAGCGACGAGAAACTGACCTCGGCGAATTGAATTCGCCGATTTACAGTCTCCAAATACCTGCCCCCCTCGATAAGCGAATGAGTTGTTTGCACTCGAAGAATCTAGAGAATCGGAATTCGTTCGTCGATCTCGCGAATTTATCTCGCGAAACGAAATAGAAATCTCATTATGGGGATGGAGTTTCTTAAATGAGAATCGAGTTGCATAAGAAAATTGAATTTCATCGATCGAGGTGAAATCAGAAGGGGAAATTGAAAATGATAAAATTTATTCCACTGACAATTTCCCCGTGTAGATCTTTCCCGATTAACGAAGATTATTCCTCCCGCTATTTTTAACCCGGTAATCGTGTATACGGAAGCGAGGAACAGAGAGAGAGAGAGAGAGAACGTGAGAAAATTAAATTAATCTTATCGGCTTAAGGGAGGTCCTTTCCGAGCCGGATACCAACCCCGATCCTTTCGTTTCCGGTTCACGTCGCACCCACGGAAATGCTACCGTTCCCGTTTCTTCCGCGTTGTAGAAGTGGTCACTTGCCACGCACAGTTTCGCCCATAAACCGACCGTTCTATAGCGTCCAGTTATTAAATTTCCCTAACGAGAAATTTAATAAAACAACAGATTAAAAATCATTGCATCATTATCGAGTATAATGTATACAGGAGAATTAATTCGAAAAATTTCACTTTCCTCTACTTTCCCGCAAACGCAAAAGGAGGAATCTATTTTTATCCGGGGATAACGAGTATTTAATAATTGTGATGTAAATTATCGAACGAGCGTCGAATTAATCATCAACCGATCGAAATCGAATTTCGCGTGGGCGGGAGGACGGGTTTCGGTATCGTTATCCGGAATAATTCGAGCGGCGATTTTTCCAACGTTGGAGAAAGGCTCGAAGGCTCAATGGGATGTAATTAAGTTAATCGGGGACTATCTCTTCGGTACACTTCATTACGTCTCGAAGCTACTAGTCAGCTCGGTCAACTTTTATCGAATTTACCGCGGCGATAAATCGTCGATATCACGAGTCCTTCTTATCTGCCCATTTTCCAGCATTTTCGTCTCGACAGAATGGGACGAGAGCATTGCCCCTTCACCTTCCCCTAACACGAATTTTACACGAAAGAAAAAGAAAAGATCGAACGTGCTAATCGATTCGTTGGGAAAAAGTGTTGGGAATTTCATCGATCGTTTCGTCTCGTTGCTGACGTTTATGCAATGAAATACGAGATCCAATAAAACCTTCATGTGTATATATACATCTATAAAACATCCTGTCTAAAGTTTCAATTAAAACGGTGATTGAACGTTCGTTCCTCGACGCGAATGGCGTGTAATTAAATTATTTTAGCAGAAGATTATGAAACTGTATAATGACTTCATGAGGGAATATCATACTTTACGATTCATCTTCATTGATATATCTATTTTTCCTGGACTGGAGCACACCTCTCCAAGTTGTTACATTATTTCAGCTCAATTCTCCATTTCAAAAAATTTTCCCTCTACGCATGACTCTAAGGTCGTCCCCACACGTATGAAAGGGTACTTAATCCCCGGCATACATCTTCATTTCGGAATGGCGTCTCACCGAGTTCCTTTCTCCCCGTTCTCGAGTTCTTGACTGATCCTGGTGACGCTTCACGTACCATTTCACGTCTCTCGAGAGAGGGGGTATGGCGTATTCGCGGCAAAAATATCCAGGAGGTGGGATATAAATTCGTTCCCAGTCCTCGGGGGAATCCCTCGATCGTGATTTAGGCGAATCCGATGAAGGGTGAACGACTAATGCGTTCCGGGGAGCGTCGTTATGATACAGGACGCGAGTTTCGCGTATTTTTCACGGACGGGGTGGATCGTTCGCAGCATCTTTAGGGGGTGGAATCGAAATCGAGGCATTGTTTTAAGAAAAACCGAGAAATTCGTTCTTCTGTCCTTTTTTTTTATCTCTTCCTCTTCTTGGTATTTCTCGTATAGAAAGAGAAATGTAATGTAAGAGTGTTTCTGAAATCGTGTCATCGACAGAAATCGTATCCCCGTTATTTGTGCGGGGTCGAGCAACATTTTAACTCGGACGGTTACGCGATTAATGATCGGCTCGTATATCATTTATGAGAAATTGTTATGCCAATATCGGTGTTATTAAATAACAATTAATATTAATTGTCAGGAAATACGTACCAGTATTTAACTCGCCTCGACGAGGAGGAATTTCAATAACATCAGCTTTTCGAGTTATAAGCTTTCTCCCAGCGCCAAATAATAATAATAATAATAATAATAATAATAATAATAATAATTTTCCAATTTTCCATACGCTCCGTTTAAAATAATTAAACTTCGTATATCCTTCTTCCCTCGTTCTCTCTATTCGAGAAATTGAAAAGGCGCATAAGGAACGTTCAAGTTCATCACCATCCCGTTCCCTCGAGGGTCATTTATTCTCTGTGGAGAGCGCAAATTTTATCTAGACGTTGCTACCGTTTCCGTTCTTTAGCCCAAGATGAATGATACCTACTACACTAATACGTACAGTCAGCAATATGTATTACAAGAAAGAAAAAAAAAAAAAAAAAAAAAAAAAAA
>NW_006263440.1:1140605-1150669 GCF_000469605.1 Apis dorsata
TCTGCAGCATAAACTTTCATCTTGTCAACGGTGCTTATCTCTATTATTATCATTTTCTAAATACACCCGTGTCTCTATTACTTTCCAGACTACTTTCGAGATAAACCGAATATTCCCTTTGCTTCCTGCTTTACACGCGTGCATGTGTGCACGTTTCATTACGTTGCCTGGCCATTCCACCACGGACGTGTAACCCACACCATTTGTACGTTGACCACGTAGAGATCGTATTATTATTATTATTATTATTATTATTATCATAATCACAGAGAACAAAACGTTTCTCCTCGTTCGACCGTGCGTTTACTTACTTTCTACCTCGAGAATATCGGGAAACTCGTCGTCTCCAATTATTTCTTGCACGACGAATCTGATCTCGGGTTAAAAATTTCGGGCGTTACGATTCTTTCCCCTTTCTAAAAAAATCGAGATAAATTTGCCTCGCGTCGAAATCGTAAAACTTCCACTTAATATCACTCGCCCGTTTTCCATTTTACCTCTCTCAATTTCGTGGTAACCTTCTCTCCTCCTCCCCCTCCTTCCGCACGAGCATCCTCCTCCCATCCTGCTCCTCAATTATTACAGAGAGCGAAGCCTGCGGTATTTTCAGGGTGTTTTGACGATAACTGATGGGACAGCGGGGTTCGAGCTATCGTCCTAGACGTTTACACACAGACGTGTGTACACCGACACGAGGGTATACACGCACGCCCGAGCAACATTGTTTTCCGCGCTCCACCACCCTTTCCAACCGCTACCGGTCTTCCTCCCCACCCCGCGCTCCCTCCGCAATGGTAACATTCCCCCGCGAAATTTAATTCCGCCACCGGCATTCTTACCCCGCGCTATGATTTATAATGACATTGAACCGGCGCAACAACATATAGAATGCACGGTTACGCGTGTTATAAGCTCCCCTGATACCCGGGCGGTGAAATATCGTCGCTACCTCCCCGCCTTCTTCCTTCACTTTCTCTCGAATCAACTCGTTTACGAAGCGACAGTCCCCCGAACGTTTGTAATTTCTCGCCAAATTCATTCTCCTCGTTTCTCCTCGGCCCACTTGCTGCTTCGTGTTTTCGTAATCGTCGTTTTTATTTTCTGATAAGTTTGGAGGAGGGTTTGCATTAATTTTGGGAGATGATTGTGCGAATCTTTTGCGTGGGAAAGTTTATAGGCGAAGTCGTGAGTTACGCGAGGCAGTGGGAATAAAAATGAAGCTGGGATAATGGAAACGAACGGTGGAAGCAGCAGGAAAACGGAATTAAAACTAAGAAATTGCGTTGTTCATCCGTCTAACGGTGTATACGGGCGGGTACAAGCGGATAATCAAGGCAACAGTATTGTTTATCCAGCCGCTTTCTTGCCGACTCAACGCCATTTTTCTTCTTTCTGTCTTCACCCTTATCTGTACGGCTCCATTCACGCGCAATGGGCTACAGGCTACGCGCGCGAAATTTAATTCTCTTATTCTCTTACTTCGTTCAACGACCAGGATTGATAACGACGTTGAATCGGTAGATTCGTTTATGTAATGCACGTTTCGCTATTGTTGCTGATGTTGTTACGCGAAATATCGTGCGTAAGCACTCTCACTCGAAAGAGGGGGGGCAAGAGGGATATTTCGTTGGTGCCTATCTCCACTTCAGACGCTTCGTTGGCAATCCCTTTGAAACGATACACAGTAGTTATAAAAGTTATAATTTGAGTATTCAGAATCGTATGAAATTATGTTAGAAAAAAAATTATGTTTTCGAAAGTATGAATTATTTTATTTGTATACATATACGAATATTATTATCTTAACTACTCGAATATGAAATTTTATTTATATAAATTAAACTATAAATTACGAATCGTAATTAGCCCACGCATATTACGAGAAATGAACAAATTTTTATATTATATAGATATGTTAAAATACTATGGATTCTACTACATCGAGGTTGGATCAGTACATGTGTATAAATACCACATATAGAAACAAAAATTCTCGTTTCCTTCCAAATCAATCGGACCCTCAGGTTCCTTCCACCAGGGAACGATGCATCTCTCCATTCCTATAAAAAAACGCTGGCCAAATTGGCCGAACTTATATATAAAATATTCTGGATTCCTACGCTAATGTATCGAGGTTTATATAAACACAGATCGTTTTGGATTAATACACGTGACAAATACAAACAATTGATCAGACCCATATTCCTTTCGCGAGAAGGGAATATCCTTTTCTTACCAACGAACGGCCAAATTGGCTGAACATATTATACACCAAGTATATTTCCGAATTTTTCAACCAATCCCCTTTCTCGAATACAAGCGTAGCAACGATAATTTCCTACCCACCCATTCGGCTCGGCGCCCCCGGCGTGAGAAGGGCGAAAATGCTCAAAGAAAATTCCCCCTGCTCCTCCTCGGTCCATGCTTGGAATATGAAATTCCCCGCCGGTCCCATCTTTACACGCGTTTACACGCGAGAAGCGGGGAGAGTGGGGAAAGTAGGAGCCGCGGACCCGCTCTTGTAAACAGAGATAGGAGGCGAGCATCTCGCGCGACCTTATGGGGGTGTAAGCAAGCAGAATCGCACGCGAGGGAATTCGATGGCGTACGGCTGTTGGTTTTCAAGGCTTTCTGCGCACCGGTGGGAGGGGGAGGGGAGGAAGGGCGGTATGGGTGTCACGTGGCGGAAACACGACAAGCATGTCGTTTCACGCGGCACCGTCACGCAATTTCATATCCGGTCCAAGTGCACCTCTCTTTTCTTCTTTCCCTTCCCTTCTTTTTCGTTCGTTTTCTTGTTCGTCCAAGGAGAACGAAAGAATTCGCTTTCTTACGGCGTATTGATGCTACTTAATTAATTTTCCGTGGAAATACGTGTTTCGATTCCATTTTTTAAATTCGGTCTCTCTGTTCATTCGAGAGGAATGACACTTAGTCGTCCGAGAATATTTTTATTTTCATTCCCGGGGGATAATTTCAACGTTACTCCTGCGTATTAGTTTTCTTGCGCGGTTGTCCGACCGCATACTGGTTCATTCTACTATGCGGCTATGCTCTTGAATTATTTTTTGGCGTACCGCGCGCTACGAGTTATCTTCATTCTCCGTTTTAAACTTAGAATGCACGTTTAGAATTTAAAAATTCAGTGTCCTGGAATTTAATTAGATTTTCTATTATTTTCAATTTTATGTATATATGTATATATATTATTATTAGATGTATTTATTCCCATTTATAATATGTCCCATGAATTCTCAACATGATTCATTCGAGACCGTGTCCACGTATAGGAATATCGCAAACGTTTCTCGGGCCGCTATGCGCAAATATTATAATATCGTTCGAATCTAAGATGAGAGTGCAGATGTGCCCGCTCGAAAAACGTGACACGCGATACGGGTGCAAATCCTCGACGATATTAGATGGTAGACAGACGAATGGCGGTACGTGTGCGACGTACATGCATAATCAAGAAAGGGAACGTACAGACCAAGGATTTATCATCGAGACATATTGAATTTCTCCTCGTACCTCTTCCAAACGAATTAGCATAAGATACTTTTAATAATCGTAGAAAGAAGAAAGAAACTATATTTGATCCCTAAAACCCTTGTGAAACACGAGGAAAAATTTACGTGCTTCGATGAAACGTTTAGAGAAAAATCTTTCGAGATCCTCGCTCGCCTCTTCTTCCATCTGTCCACGCGTCGCGGAAAGAACGATTCGTGGATAAGGCAGGATAAATCGTAGAATCGTTTACTCGATAGCTTCGCGGCTGTTTCTCGCGTTCCATTTACGTATCTCGTTGGAGTCGCGGAATATGCATGAAACACGCGTTCCTCCTCCTCCTTCTCTCTTCTCCATCCTCTCTTCCGTATATCTACGCGTGTTTACGCGATAGAGATTGCGCAAACTGGATGTAAAGTAAATAACAACATCCGCTATGATTGCATGCAGGCGATACAGCCGCGGGCTCATAGAGCTGCGAGTATTCATTGTCGCGTATGGATTAGGAAACAGACTGCGCTTTATGATCCTAGCGCGTTCAATCCGCTCCGAATTCTACGATGATATTTCGTAATTGGAAGAGCAAGGTGCGCAGTTGAATTGGGAATTGGGATTTTGAGACAGAAATTATTCGATCCTTTCTTTTTTTTTTTTTTTGATATATATAACAGCGTTCACGAAAGTAAAGACAAATCTTTCGATTCTTTTTCCTCGACAATCGAGGAACAAACGCGCGAATCGTTTTATTTTCGAAAAATTCGGAGACGCTGTCTCACAACGGGAGCATTTCGAAAGAGAATGGGGATGAAGGGAGAAAAGTGATGAAAGGGATGTAAGTTTTCCGGAGTCTGTGGGACTGGGAATAAATTACGCGAGCTGGAAATTTCGACAAATTTCGTAGGGGAGCCGTCTTAATCCATTCTCGAGAGGAAGTTTCAATAAGACCCATGAGTTATACCTCGCCATAAAGACTTCTCTATTTTCGTCCCAACCTACCTTTCTGTAAATCTTTCACCCTCTTCCTCCGTTACCGTGACACATACCCCTCTTGTATTTTATTTTTTTTTTTTCTTCTTTTTATACGCATTCGATCATGCGTTAACGTGTTATTATATTTCACCATCAATTTCTATTCGATCACAGATGTGATCGTTATTTTCCTTTTTTTTAAAAGGAAGTTTAATTTTTTAATATTAGCGTGTCAAGCGAGGAAAGATTAATTTTTATAAATTAACGTGAATAGCTTCCAAAATGGCGTATATTATATCAGATTCGTAATCTCATAATTTATGCACGTAAAATTGGAGTAATATTAAAGTGATACATTATTGAGAGGTGCATATATTAAGTATTAAAGAATATCGCGCATTCGTTATTCAGCTCATTATTCGTGCCCGTTATTAAACCCGTGATCGATCTAAAAATTATAATATTTACCCAGTTACTAAATAAAACGAAGAACACGAAACCATGTTGATTAAAGTTTCAATATATCGATCGTTTCAGAAATTCTGCGCATGATTTTATTAAATTTTATCGATAAAATTTTTATCTATATTTCAAAGGATAGGAGAGGGGTAAATAGAGATTGGACAAAGGCTACAAAGCTTGTTAATCGATTCACCGTTCTCTGGTTAACTTCTCGATTTGTTCTCGACAACGGGGTAAATAAACTTCCACTCAATTTCTTCCTCGTTCACTTTGATTCAATTCGAAAAACACCGTGACCCGCGTCAAACGACAAATAAAATAACAAGTACGACTCCTCCACGAAAGAACAAGTATGACGTCTCTCAAAGATTTCGTATCCTCGAAAAAACTTCATCCATTTGTACGAGGGTATAATAAAATTATTAAATAGCAAGATAAATTCCCCCTCTTAACAATAACATACCTCGTCTGTCTCTTTATTTATCTATCTCGTATTTCATCTTTTGTCCGACCCGCCTTCTCTCCAAACCCCTCCCCGTTCTATCCTTTCGCCCTCACCTCCTATCCGTTCCCCAGCTCCACGGCTAATCCTGAAAAATAGCGCGCGGCATTTTTCACGGGATTCGAAGTAACAATCTGTAACGGAGAAGCTGTGGATACGGGCTCCTTCTCGTTTCCCGGTAACGGTCAATGTCTTACAACTCTATAACTTCGAATACGAGCTAGTGAAATGCGCGTGCAAATTTATTTTCACCCTATCTCTTTAAGAAAACAGAGATTTAATTTCAATCGTCTTTGAAGAGCATTTTTACAAGCTTGTCGTATACGTGTTGCCGAATAAATCAAAAGAATCTAATTTCACAATACATAAATCACGAGAATTTTCTCGTGTGGAGCCTCTCAAGAACAAAAACATCCCCAAATCCATCTTCGCAATATTCATCACGCACACAAGAAGCTTAATATACGTTGAACAAAAAACTTTAATATATTTATGAAGAGTATAAGGGGGTGAGAGTAAAAATAGAAGAAAAAATTCATCGCGCCACGCCATCTACTTCTTTCGAATCGATTTATTACGTTCGAAATGAACCATGTTACTCCACGATAACCGATTCGATCTGAAATTTTTTATCGTTCATTCTCGTTTCGAATTTTGAAGAGAGAACATCTTTTCAAAAATGCGAAACAAAAATAATTCGAACATTATTTATGCTATTGCACACCCCGTGCCGTTTCCCATTTTCATTCTACTTCACAGTTTTTCCTGCGGTATGCCTCCCTGCTCCGACCACCCGGGACGAATGCAAGCGGGACACTAAGTATGCATAGCCCGGTTTCTGGTCTCGAGTACGCGTTCGGACTTCACCTCCGGTTCGTAACTAGTTGGCACCGAGCCATGCATAGAGGCGCACGCTAATAAGTGTAGCAGCTTCGCCCTCCCCCTAATATTCACCCCGGCTGACAAATGCTTTAATACCTGCCATCGCCAATACTCGACCACCTTCGCCTTCCCTTTTCTGCGCCTCACCTTCCTCCATCCCCTCTACCTTATCGAATCCGCTCTTTCGAAGAGTGTTCAAACGATAAACTCGTAATTGCGTGTAAAGTTTTCGAGGGAGGATCTAAAATACGAAGGCGGAGATTGAGAAATATCAAATTCGATTTATATCGTTCAAAGTCGTTGTTGCCACGAAAAAAGGGGAGGAAACGATGGAAAGAACAGGTGTAAGGTGTAATCGCGCCTCGCGATCGCCCGATTTCCCAATTATGACGAGCAAGCCTCGAATAACGTTTCACTGGGCACGAACGAGGAATACGAATTGAAAAGTAGCGAGTAGTTGACGAATCACGACGGGCGGACACGCGACGACGTCCATTCGAGACGGCGGCCTCGTGCATTCCAAACAAACTCGCCGCACAATTTCCGGGTCGCGTGAAATTGCAATCTCT
Organism: Apis dorsata; assembly: GCF_000469605.1. Classification (NCBI taxonomy): domain Eukaryota; kingdom Metazoa; phylum Arthropoda; class Insecta; order Hymenoptera; family Apidae; genus Apis; species Apis dorsata. The sequence continues at coordinate 1,147,497 of NW_006263440.1, forward strand.
CTGTCTCTGCGCCTCCTCTCCCCTTCCCCCTTCCCGACTCTTTAAAAGCCGGCCCGTTTTATTTTCCCTACAACTACGCAAAACTACTCCCGTTACGCAACAAAATTTCCTTTGTTCGCGTGTACTCTTTCCACGATCTTTTCAGCCTCGGCTTTTTATTGAAATTTCGCGCGCGCTTTGGATTTTCGAGAACAACGATTAAACTATCGATCGAAGGTGGACACTTTTCAAGTAATCGACGAAACATCGTGCAAAGAGGAATCGAGATCGAATATATATTTGCGCGACATATCTGTGCATATCGTTTCTTAATATGGAAATAGGGATTTCGTCGATGATCGAGCAATTTCTGTTCTCCTTTTACGCAATAAATGCTCGGATACCACGTCGAGTAGAATTTCTTTCTACGTGGGTGAGCACGTACCACCAGTGGTTTGAGCGTGCATACACCCGAACGAACGTACGAACTTGTTCCATTTGTCTGGCCTGACCTGTGTGGCTGATTCCACTTATCTGGACGCGCGGCAACCATTCATTTGTTTCGCAGTATAGGTCTTATTCCAGTTGCAGCGAGAGTCCTATTCTCGTCGCGTTCACGCCGACCTTTCTTCTCGTTTGACACTGTGACGTATATTTCCTTTTTGGGACAAACGCTATTTCGAAACTGGTTATTTGTCACCAGATGGTGTCACCACCGTTGTTAAAAATTATTCCCTCGTACCATCCATTGCGATTTCCCCGTCCAATATTAATCTCTTTCTTTTTAAGCAATCACTGCAGCTTTTTGGAGCACTCGTGGCCGAAAACAACGCGACGATCGAAGAATTCTGGGAAAAAAAAGGAAAGTTGTCGTCGATTATTCAAAATTGCGAAATGAAACCGATTGAAGATTTCTTCTCTCTCGATAAATTAATAATTCAGCGAAATTAAGTACGTTTGACTATAGTAGTATAGTAGCTGCGTTACTTTCGAATCGTTCGTCAAACAAAGGTGAATTATTTAAAGCCGAGGCATCGACGATTCCCTTTTTCGTATATACCCTCCTCGATTTCGTCGTTGGTTCCGGTCCAATTTTTCCACTTCCCCTCCCTCCCCCTCCCTCCTTTGCCGTCTCGTCGCTCACGTATCGAAATTCTCGCAAAACTTCCGACTTCCCCCTTGATACACCTTACGGCAGACAGAGAGTCAGCCGTACGCAAAGCTTTCGCGAGATCTCCCCCTCTCCCAGGAAAAACTTCGACGCAGCCACAAGGCAAGCGGAAAAGAGGGTCAAGAGGGAGATAGGGGTGAGGAGATAGATAAGACGTTTTATCTTTAGCAACCTGAATTCTTTTTTTTTTCTTCTTCTTCTTTTTTTTTACGTTAAATCGTAGAGAGCAGACGATTTCGACAGCACCACTTTAAGACAGGGGGAGGGAACTAATTAGAGCGAGGGCGATGGTGGTAGGCCAGTTTAAGGAGGTAGAAAAGTTTTTACGAAGCCCTTAACGAAGAAGCCCCGAGAGGGATTTGATGCTTTTTCGAATCAAAGTTTTTTTCATGCCCCGTCACTTTGTCCCGCCCATTAAATTTCGAACGGCCTTGTCTCTTCGTGTACGACCACTATAAGGGGAAAAGATTTCCCTCGAAAAGGCTGGGAGAAAAAGTTCGTTTCCTCGGGTTAATTGCGCAACCAGGACCGGAGTAACGAGGTAATATTGCTCTTCCAGATTGTTAAAACTTGTCTTGGTATTAGTTCTGGATGGAGAACCGGGGAATGGATGATCGAACGGTTCCCTTCCTCCTTCTCCTCTAAATTTACTATACTGAACGAAAAAAAAAATAGAAGATCGTATTTCGAAAATAATTTCCAATAACCAAGCGCCGCTATAGATATAACGATTTATCATTCTCTCCCCGGAAATAATTTCCCTGCCTCCGGTTGTAGCGAGGTTTGATATATAAAAATCAATATCGAGCGAAATAAATCGACGATTTTCGGCTGCAGTCTCCGTTAAAAATTCGAGTTCTCGGCCATTGTGCGCGCTCAACCGCAATCTCATAGTCTATTTGTTAATGTACCATCGTCCCTTCTATTATCCTCCGAATGAAATTTTTATCTTTCCAATTCGAATACTCGAATGTGTGTTCACCGATTTTTAATATTCCTCTCTCTCTCTCTTTTTCTCTCGTTTATTTCTAGATACGAAGCGAAAATAAAAAGAACGAGCTAAAAAAGAAGATAGATAGATAGATAGATAGAGACTAACAACGGTACCACACACGAAAAATATCAATTTCAAATTGACCGTCTAGCAAGCGGACCACCCGGTTATCGACTCTTCTATGGAATAAACCCGACCCACTTTCCACTGGACGCGCACACGCGCGCGATATTGGCAAACACGGGGCTCCATTTTCATAAAGATTGAACGAGCGTAACCTCGTGGCACGCGGAAGTCAACTCATCGCGCATTCATGTATTTACCGCCTAACTGTCCCGCCTCTTATGTTTTATCCCCGGCCGTTTTCAAGATGGCAGCATGGCCAGGGGATAGTTGCTACCTCCTTTAGACGGTCGAGTACAGGACGAGTCGAATGCGGGTTGGAAAATGGGTTTCTCGCCTTTAGTGTGTGTGTGTGTGTGTGTATGTTTGTGGACAGTTCTGAAATTAGAAACTGTGACGGGGAGAAGAAATCGACGCACATTTCTGGTGGAGCAAGGTGATGGTGGTAAGGTGATTGGAGGATTTCCGCTGCAGTCAGACAGACTATGCCAGTAAGGATCGCGTAAGTGGCTCCGAGGAGAGTCACGAAAGTTGGATCTCTCGAGTCGGATCTCTCACGCGTCCATCTCGAACGGCCTTTTAAAATTTAAATTTTATGGCGGAACAGAAACCGACCGGTGTTCACGGGTATCCCCGAAAGGGACAATTTCGGGGTTGGATTGAAGCGCTGGCGCGATACCGGCTGTTTCCATATGGGAGAGAGAAAAAAAAAAAAAAAAAAGAAAAAATTCCAATGTTTCGTTATCCATTTTGTAGAAATTGCGCCCGTGTTGGAGGGAAGTCACGCGTAGATTTCATGCGAAATTTTACACTGGAATTCGGTGTATTTCTGTCCCTTTCTGTCTATGCGTGTCGCTTGCTCGATTTTCAGAGAGGGAAAACAAAAAAAAAAAAAAAAAAAATGAA